>NC_059670.1:16666666-16969696 GCF_905147105.1 Pieris brassicae | reverse complement strand
CTGTTTAGTTGAGGTTTTTGACACTAATGAAACAAAAGTACCACTGAGCTTTCGCATTCTTCCACCGTGTGACCAAGTTCTAATTTTAAGAACATTGTTCGCAATATAATTTATTGTCCCTTATATATTAATTTCACCTATTCATTCAATAATCAGATACGCTGTATAGCTTGATACGTAGTAAATAACAAATTCAACGTATTTAAAAAAAATTACATTTTTCCCTAACGCACTAAAAGAAAAAAAATCACTCATTTTTTAGTATAATTGCTAACTGCAATACGATTCATTATAGAAAACTAATGAAGTCAAAAGTCGAGAGACGTATTTCGTAGGCATTTGATGAAAGGTCGTCAATCAGTGCATCCTGTCTGTCTTTTTAGCCGAAATTATAACGCTCATACAACGCACGATGGACTGTCTGAGTCGCGCTTGGCGCGTGTAATGCTTGGCATCACCCTTCACTATCGCATCCAAAATGAGAACATGAAAAGACCAGCGGTATGCCTTGTAATAACTGTGCATCATCTAAGTAGCAGGGGGCAGGCACACTGGATGCAGAGAGGCCAGAGCAAGACGTACGTAAAGATGGAGGAGACCGCCGTCCAGTAATGTACCAAAAATGAGGGTTATGATGATGATCACACAGACAGGAGGATCACCTTGAAATAACCACTGATCTTGAAACAGATACATAAGTCTGAAGCCCTGACCTTAAAAGTTGAAGCGCCACTGTTATAGGAAACCTATAAGAGTACTATGTAAGAAACAAACATGTATGTCACTATGGAAGGACAAATGCGTGATGGTAAAGAAAATAGAAAGAAATCATAAGCAAAAGTTAATCTAAATTGAGCGTAAAAAAACCACAAATTTATGCTGCTTAATTTGATATACGAAATTCAAAGGAGATCTGAATTTTCAGAAGGCAATCAGTCATCGCGGTCTCAAGGCCTTTTGTTAGCCAGTTATTAATGTCAGATAAACTTAGTTTGCGCAATGCCCAGTTTTCACTTTTATCATTTGGCAAAAAGCAGGTGTCTTTTATACTTTATACAGGTAAAATAAAAAATAGGCTAAGTAATGAATTTTGACAAAAACAATCCGATAAATAAAACCTAAAGTTAGTTATGCAATTAGATGTGTATTAAGATAAATTTAAGTCTTAAAAGTAAATCTTACTTACAATCTTAATCAAATCAAATAATCAAAAAATATTATATAAATCATACATGATGACAACTACATTCTCCACTAGCGGTCCGTCCTAGCTTCGTACAGCTGGACAATTGTTTTATAACAATTCTATTGGCTATGATCATGTAGAATTCTAGTAATTTTGGAGCCTATTCAACTGATGCAAATATTTCCTCTTTAAATATTTATATTTTCTATATTTAATATCCCAATAACGATTTCCGGTAAATATTTAATTATTGTATAAATATTGTAAATATTCCCACAGATTTAAATAATTTTTATTATGCTTGAAAATTATCGTGCTAAAACTTTTGCGGTCACAGAGTATCCGCACCGAGTCATTTGTCAGCACCTTAGTGACGTCACGGCCAGGAGACTACAGATAATAACGTCATTAGAGCTCCGAAATGTTAGCAATTTTTAGGGTAGTCGAAATAATAAAATCTGTATGAATGAAT
The DNA here is from genome assembly GCF_905147105.1 of Pieris brassicae. Taxonomy (NCBI): domain Eukaryota; kingdom Metazoa; phylum Arthropoda; class Insecta; order Lepidoptera; family Pieridae; genus Pieris; species Pieris brassicae. The sequence goes on along the minus strand of NC_059670.1, from coordinate 16,968,038 downwards.
AAGAGTTAGAAAGAATTCTGATACTGAATATATATTTTTTTTCTATTAGTTTTTAATTATGACAGTGTAGGATGCGGTGTATATATTTTGTTTTTAAAAATTTCTATATTTATTTTAATACTGCCTTTTTGAATAGATAAACATTAATAAAAAGAAGTAGAATGTTCTGATTTGATAATTTTTTGATTTAATTTCTGAAGAATTATAAAAACTAATAAATGAAAAATAATCTTATAACCAAACATTCACATATTGATTATACTTAAATCTAATAGACAATGCAAATTAACTTTAGTTTATTTATTAAAATTTTAGTTAAATAAATACTACACCGACCAATACAGGTAACTCGATATAGATTCCGTTACATTTCCTATTCAGCCATTTTGTGTCGAAACTTATTTAAATTTAAAAAAGTAAAACTTTGAATTTCGAATCTATGTTCGAGCAGTGCGGAACAGTTCGCAATTCCTTAAAGTGAAGCAGAAAACTTAAAGTTGGTAGCTTGGAATTTTAAACATTGCGAAAACCGCAATCTGTATAACTGAAGTGAGCGGGACAAGCATTTCCAATAATGTAGCCTCCTTTGACTTTTCTCCATATCAGGCTGATATTAAAATGCCTGGCTGTGTTTATACAGGATAGAGTACAAGAGCAGAAATTCCTTGCAGCCAACTGTTATAGTTTCGAGTGTTTATGGGTTAGTACAAGTCAATGAGTTCGTGTTTTGAAAATACACAAAAAAAACTTTTACAATAAAGCGTTAGCTTTAATAAAATTTACATTTGTTTCAAGATAATCAAATATTTTTGATGGAGAATTGTAATGCTCAACTATACAACCGTAGATACATTTGTGTTATACTTATACCTTGCCTTTTTTGCTTTCCGAAGATTGCCATGTTATATGTACTTTTGGTACTTATCGTTTACAATAAATTAAGTATACCTGTATCTTACATTCCATAATAATTTTATTTTTTATATTATTTTTGCACTCACTAAAAACTATCGTACCTCTAATAAACATTCACACCATTCCTCAAGAGGTACCAGTTTTACAATATATATTTTTTTATTACAATTCGTGTGCTCCAGCATATAGTAAATTGTAACAATACTATATACTAATATAGTTTCTGTCTAAAAACCGCATTTATTGGTAAATAATTGCAAAAAGAAATTATACCTAGTAACTTTTTGCTTGATAAATATTTCGAACTTCAATGATATGACTAAAACTATTAATTTATTAACAGTGAACCTTTAATATTTCTAACAATATAGTTTTTACAATCACTATTTGGACTTGCTCATAAGCCGAATATTGTTTTTTTAATTAACTACCAATTACAGTAATTTAAAAAAAAATACAACCTTTTTAGGTTTGGGCCTCAGATTTCTGTATCTGTTACATGATCATTTGTTAATCTAATAGGCAAGTAGGTTTCTGTGCCTGACACACGCCGTCGACATTTTGGGTCTAAGGAAAGCCGGTTACCTCACGATGTTTTCCTTCGCGATTCGAGCGAATAGTAAAAGCACACATAGAAAGAAAATCCATTGGTGCACAGCCGGGTAACGAACCTACGACCTCATGGAAGAGAGTCGCACGCTGAGGCCACTAGGCCAACGGTCTAGTCGGTCGGTTAGGTCTATGTTTGTCAAATATTAATCTTAAATCTTTTAGTAAGCACCTTAATTCTAAACGACTAAAATCGTCAAAAAAGATAATTACTTGTATTATTATCAAAAATTATTGGAGTGTAAGTAAACTTTGTTATTTATATTTAGTTTGTGTTTTAACTCTCGCGATTAGCGTTGCCATCTTTATAACATGCCTTTTAAGTTTGGTTAAAAAATTATGTAATAGAGAAACTTTGTAGGATAATAAAAGTTATTTTAGTTAAACCATAAGTTAAAACATAAAGAAACCTAATTGTTGTATTAGGTTTAATATTTAATATTATTAACTAAACTTTATAAATCTTAACATTATGTTTGTGTTATAGCAAAATGCTTAATTTTATATTTTATTAACACACTTAGTGTAACCGTATCGATTATTTATTATTATTATGCACTTTGTGCGGTAATTACTAATTACAACTTAAAACGGACTGACGCATGAGCGAAATTACCAATTGCCATGATTCAAATAAGCAACACGTAAGTGCGACAACGTCGTATACATATAATTCTTAAAAGTAATATAGTATAAAATTGAAATTATACTCGAGAAAGCTTCTGTATGGCGTAGTAGCAACCCTGTTAAGTTTAACCCTACAAAGACTCAGGTTTGTTTGTTTTCTGCCAAGAAAAATACTTTTTTCATGTCTCCTCAATTTGTAGGCGACATTGCGTCTCTATGGTGTTCTGATTTTCTAATTCAACATTTCATCTTGATGAAAGTCTTCCACAGTCGGTTTCACAAGGCGCTTTGTGTAATCGACGCCCGGTGGGTGTCTTCCCTGAGAGATACGACCGCCAACTATTTAAGTTAGAGTGTTCTCCTCCCTCAAAGACCGCCATTGCACCCTCTAAAACTCTATGTCCATGGGCTGCGATGACTGCCCTTTATGGGCGTCCCGTAGGCGCATTTTCCTCCCTATTGTATAAAAAAATCTGTATGGTATAATTACATTCATTTTTTTATAGAACAGGGGCAGGAGGCTCACCTGATGTTAAGTGATACCGTCGCCCATGGACAATCTCAATGCCAAAAAGCTCGCGAGTGCGTTACCGGCCTTTTAATAATTGGTACGCTCTTTTCTTGAAGGACCCTAAGTCGAATTGGTTCGGAAATTCTTTAGTGGGCAGCTGGTTCCACATAGTGGTGGTGCGCGGCAAAAGGTACAATATTTTTTTATACTGGCCATCGTGTGTGATAAATAATTCATTTATTAATGTGAATAAAAAAAATCCGATATTTTCCAAGTGACTTAAAAACTCAATATAAATTATTAGGATAGGTTAGGTTAGATTCCCAATATATACGAGTATAGTGTCCCATTCGTCACGAGTGTGGATTTGCAGAAGAATCGACACAGAGCAACACACTTTAGGTGTTTAGAGTGGAGCTAAGAACGTAACCTTTGGATTGGATCTGTCGCTTCCTGTCATAGTAAAAGTAAAATAAAGTTTTAGAGCGTTCTGTGAGGCCATCAACGCAAAAAAAGCCTGGGAGACGGTGACGTGAATACGTCGTACTCTACCGTGACACTGTCCCCGCTTTTAATCCTGAACATCCTAAGTACTTATGTAAATAGATATATCTTGTAATCTCCAGGATTTATTATTATATATTTATAAAAACGTAGAAGATTTCACGGACCTAAAACAAAAGCATGAAAATTATAAAACCTTTCATTTCGGTATAGAATCTAGTCTTTAGAGAGGCGATCCATAAAATTTAATATGCACGATGGATGTTTTTCCCGTAGAAACTTTAGAAAGTGCGAAAGTGCGTCCCAGGCAGATGATAAATCATTGTTCGGGAAGCCTCAGGGCCTTAGAGGTTGTTGGAAATAATATCGTCCGTATAATATTAGATACTAGTCAGGGATATTTAACATTTACTTTAAGATAAGCTTACGCCCATCGGTCACTATTGTTACGCAAATTATCGCTATGATCTATTAACATTACAATGTTATTTGTTGTTTAAAACCTTGTAATTAGAGTAGCGGTATCAAACTTGTTTCTGGATCACCGTCCAATAGCGTCAGCGATACCGTTGCGGATGTTTTTGTATGCAACTTCAATGTAGTTCTCTCAATAACCGTAGCGCTGATGTCGCACTTTGCGGATAGAGTGGTACAAAGCCTCATTATTTTTACATGGGATCGCGGTCAGTATCGCTATTGGGAGTTACAGAGTAAAAGCGGAGTAATTCGTATTCTTTAAGTTGTTTTAGGCTTCACGAAACAGTTACGGTTTCTGCGGGAATCAACCCCTGAACCTTAACACCGGATACGACATGTTCGCTCCAACATTCATTCACCAAACATTCATTCACCATACAGTGTGTGTAAATGTACAGCTTTCTGTTTGCAAAGTAAAGTCTGCAAGTTCATTTCACAACTGAATGACCTAAAATTAGAGTAAAATTTATTCATATGACTCATGCAACACGTCTAGAGTGAATTTCCCAGGCGAATCCTTGAAAATAACTATTAAAGTTAGCACTGTTTGATCTATTAAACAGGAGTAAATGTGCAATCAAATTCTGGGAAATAATTTATTAATATTTATAGCGGGGACAGAAAAAGATTGAAAAAACCACCAGAGGCTTCTTCATCACGTAAAGGACACGCCACAGATACCTAAATGCACATTTATTCATTGCAACTGTGAGTAGATCTTTAAGTCAAAGGTAAGACATGCGAGAGTTCGCACTAAGTCTGTTTCCTGTACGTCAAAAGTATTAGAATTTGACACACGAGTCATAGTCTCTGAATCTAATTGCATACAGTTTATTGGATTACGAGTATTAGGTTACGTTTAACTTGACATTGGAGCTATACTTAGTTGAGGTTAGATTTAGACATGCCAAGATTTCAAACTAATGTCGAATATCTCATTCAATCTGTTTAATAATCATAATATGTTTTTATTAAAGCAGGCAGGGGGCTTGATGATACCGCTCATGGACACTCACTGCCAAAAGGCAGTCGAGCAGTAGCATAACCATAACACGTATACTTTATAGAAAAAACTGTTCAACTTATCTATTGCGAAATTATCAATATACGAAAAATGTTGGTAAAAGCTGTACAACTAAAGCAATTCCAGAACCACTGTACTGAGCTGTGTAAATATTTTCCTTACATCTTTATTTCATTACATTACTGGTTATTAACTTTATGGATATCCATATTTGGAAAACGATGGATCTGCTATGATATAAAAATATTTACGCCGACCCTTTTAACTGATTAAAATATTCATTTCCTGTGTATCGTGGCGAAATGAAATTGCATTAAATTCTTGTTACCTTCAATTGTCGCATTGGAATTTTTCTTGCCTTATTGGTACATCTTGTATGCAATAAGAATTCAAGGCCCAAGTTCGTTTCTTTTGGTGATAGTAACAAGCAATCAACCCTTTTAATACCAAGATTTATTATGACCGGAGACGTCACAAAACTGTTATACAATCAATTAAAAAAAAAAGATTTAAACATTTTTATTTAAGTGGGATGTAATGAATAATGAATCGGCACATAAAAACCGCGTTTGAAAATTATATTTTACTAGTACGTTTTTAAATTAGACAAGCGTCATAATAAACGCAAGTATTAATTATTTTTTAATTGAAATATATTTATAACAAGTCCTAGGTAGTCCCATTTTACGGTACAAACAATATTTTTTATAGAACAGAGGGAGAGGTTCACTTGATGTTAAGCGATACGGTCGGCTTGGACACTCGCAATGTCAGAGGGCTCGCGAGAGCGTTGCCTGCCTTCAAAGGATGCCATGTCTTAAGCAATACGGGTGACCGCCTTCAATGATAACCAGGCGATCTTAAATTTTCTACTTCAGCCCAGAGTACCGGGACTTGGCTATACTTACCTTTTAAAATAAGAAAAGTCACTGATGTTAGTTACACTAGTAGTTGATTTTACTAAAACGACTGTCTAATATTCGGTAAAAAATTATTTATATATTAACACTGTTGCATCACATATTTGGTACATATACGTTCAAACATAAATAACATAAATGAAGCAGGCAACGGGCAGTGTTATAACTAACAAGTAAACACGTCCAGTCAACCCTAGTGAGAATAAATAAAAAAATATTACTAATGGTAAATTGCAAAAAGTTCATAGTCTAAATGTAAAAAAAATTACAGATAACAATTTACAAAAGCAAAATAAAAACTAAGAGCTAATCTTATTAAGAATGAATCACAATTATAGGTTTTAAAATACATAAAATTAATATACATTTTTACTATTACAAAAAAGAAACAAAATAAATATTGTGTTATTACAAATGTTACGACTTAACACATAGAAAGAACCATACGGTTAAGATCTATATAAAATACTTTTTTAAAGTAGTTAGAGAGGTAGGTAATGCTATAGGATCGGGGAGCGTATTCCATAACTTTATGGTGGAGATCCTAAAAGACTTGCCTACGAAAGATGAGTTCTGAGAAGGAATTTTCAAAATGTATCTATGAAAGGAGCGTAATCTCGTAATTACAAGTACCCAAGAATTTAAATTAATTTTTAAGCTAAGTAGGAGTTATAGGATTGAAAAAGATATAGTAAAAAGATGGAAGAGAGCCAGGCAGAAGTCAAATAGGTATTAAAATAATTTCATTAAAGTGTTTAGTAATCTGACAATGTATAAAATTAAAATTCATACTAGTGCACCGTTCCCAAGGGACAACGTTTTAATCAAATATACTCAATAAATGTCTACTATAAGTTCGAAAGAGAAATAACTTAATCATAGACCGTGTTCAAAATTCCATTAAGTGAGAACTTCAAACCAAATTTTTAATAAGAAAGTTAGTAAAACTTTGAAGGCAGTCAGTCGTGACATACATTTTTACTCTCCAGTTTGAATTTTGATTATGGAATAAAATCTTGTAAAATACATTCTATACGTATATATTTTATCGTAACAACCTATAGTTTATCTACTACTGTAAATGTATTTTTAATGTAAAAACAAGCATTATGTTATTTGATATACAAAATATTGTATAAAACATGCGTTTATTATTTACACGTTATTAGACGTTACATTTGTAAGTACATAATATTTCTTTGCCTTTCTAATACTGTCTCGTAACATTGTAAGAGATAGTTATTGATCGAAATATATTTATTTGTGTACACAAATCGCACAAGAAATAGACTGTTTGATGTAAAAATTGTGTTATTGTATATAATTAAAAATTAGATTGTGTATCACACATGTCACATGACACAAAACGGTTAGGCGTAACCCGTTAAATGTAATATGATTTATGTGTAATATGTATATCTTAGCCTGTCTAATACCGTCTTAGTTTAATTTCATCGAATACATTTTTTTATCGAAATCTGTTTATTTGTGTACTTATAAATTGCAGTGTAATGAACATCTTATCTTTTATAACCATGTTACATAGGGACTGGTGTGACACCTACGCGTTTTGGTAAGTTAAAATTATAAATTATTAAATCGCTTGTTAACCTCAAACTCAAAATAACTTTATTCATATAGGTAAACAAGTACACTTCTGAACGTCAGAAAAGAAGTTAAATTAATTGTAAATTTACATTTACTACCAGTTCAAGTCAAGGACGTAGAGTGGGCAGGAAGAACTGGCAAGAAACTTACCCCACTCTTTTTAATCGCTAAGTTTTGAGTCATACAAATTGTTTGAACTGGAGCAAATCAATCCCAAGGATTAGGATCATTTAAGCATTCGTCAAATTTATATGCGATAAGGCCACCCGTTGCCTAATTGCTTTTGTAACCTACTTTTTTATACGTATGTTTTTGTATACCCTACGTGTGAACAAATTTGAAGTTTTATGCTGAATTAAAAATAACAATTTCTATATGTTCTAAAGTTATTCTATGTATTTAATTACTCTTCATTAAAAATGTACCACAACAAATACAAAGAAAATTATTTTTTTATGGATCGAAATGCGTAATTTTAATACGGTGTGACTCGTATGACCCCGGATTGGTTAGGATTTTTATTTAATTTGGTATATGCGAGTATAATACACAGATTTGAATGAATTAAAAAGAAAAAAAATGAATTTGTTAGAGAGGGCGACCGTTTTAATCATTATTTGAACTATAATACTTGCATAATAGGCAATAACACTAGAGTACCAAAATATCTAGAATAAGAAAAATGGCATATGAACATTCTCACGATACACTAGTGTCGTGGAATTCGTAATAAATCACTCGCTTGTTTTTCCAACAGTATGCTGCATCCCGCATTGAAATGACTTTTTGGACAGTTTTAAAACATTAAAACATTCTGCTGGAATTATACGAAAGGAATCTTGCCGTTTTTCTTTTAAATAATATAGAATTATCTGTATGTTTTTCCAGGGTCTTAAATCTGTTTCGCCATAATTATAATATTATAAAACCAGTACGCTACAACCTTCTAGATCTGGGTCTTAGATTTCTGTATCGGCTTCGTGATCATTTGTTTTTTCTAATTAGCAGGTTAATGATCAGAGTTGACATATTAATATACTCTATTCCTGACACACGCCGTTGATATTTTGGGGCTAACTATGTTTTCCTTCACTGTATGGGGGCTGTTCAAGTATTACGTAAACAGATTTACTGCAATCCCCTCCCCCCTCCCTCTTGTCAGAAAAAGTAAGAAAAGCTTTCAAAAATAATAGAACTTAAACGTAGGAATCGATAATGCATTTTGTTTTCAAGCATAGACAATGTGTGGGTAATTTGTGTAAAAATGTAAATAATTACTGGTGACGTAAGCACCAAATAAGAAAATCTGAGACCGGGGGATTCCCCCTATAGTGCTTACATAATACATGAACGGCCCCTATAAGCAAGTGTTAAATGATCACATACACAGTAAGTCAATTCGTGCACAGCAATCATTTGGCCATAATTAATATATTCTAGAATAATCTATGAAAATAGTGAGAATATAAATGTTGAAAAATAAACTGAATTTTCTCCAGGCGCCTCTTGAGGGAAAATTTCCCCTTGCGATTGATAAGGAAGGAGATCCCATTAGTAAACTATTTTGACATTTTGCCACTAAGCCCCGATTTATTTTAGTATATTTGTGAGAAACAAAGAACATTAATTACTTATTACATAAAAAATTAAATATGAGAAATTGTTTTTACAATTATCTGATTAAAAATGTCTACATAAACAGTTAAAGAAAAGGACTTAGTCGTATAACAATACAAGAATGCCAACCTGTATTCATATAGACCTTTGCCTTACCCTTTCCCTTTAAAATTAAAAAAACGTGGAGTGGTATGATAACGACTGTATTGTTAAAAACCAAAGTATGAAAAACTATTTATTTTGTCAATAGTATTTGGACAATGGCCGGACTAACTTTTCTATTACAGAACTTTTACTTTTCTATAACGCTCTTAACGTTCGATGGTTTTCGATACATTGAGCTTTTAAGCACAAACCTCTTTTATTTATTTCATATAAAGCTTTCATATTATGTTATCTAGGTACTGACGTGGAAAGTGATCTGTTAATATTAATAAGGTATGTTAAGATACAAGAACAAGAAGGTAATTGCGCGTAACAAATCTTTGGTCAGTTGTTTACCTGAGTCCCGTAGAATCTCTATAGACAGCCCCAAAGAAAGGTCCCTCTTAGCGAAGCTTGGGTGAGTTAAAACAATTTGTAATCCCAAGAACGAAGTCATGAGTACTAACCGCTAGTACCCAAAACTACTTTATTTTCATGAATTAAAAATAATGAAGCAATAAAACTAACGTAACATAGTAATGGTATATAGAAAATGTACGAATGAACTAATCAACGACACGAAAGCAACGATTTACATAAGCCAAAATGAATCACATAATATTACGTAACACACCCCTAAAGACATTCGTACATTGGTAACAAATGAAATTATGCTATAAAAACATAAAGCATTCGTACACGGAGACAATACAATTTGTGTGGAAGTATGTGGAAGCACGCAAGTAGACCTATTACACTCCTGGGCAACTATGTTAGAAAAAAACATAATATTTTGTATTTTAAATAGTTGAAAAGTATCGTACACAGCGACATTTCAACCATTTGATAAAATACGAGATATTTTTTGGTTTATCTATCTTAAACAACTATTTAACTAACCTTTTAATAGTAAGAAATATCAAACGCCTTGATATTTTAGTAAATCAATTATGTAAAATATCGAGAGCAGTATGATATTACAATTAAGATAGACCGAATATTTCCAAAAAAACTAATGAAGTCGTTGTTTTTGTATTTTAAACGTTTAAAGGGGAAATAAATAATATTAGTACAAGATGTCATCGTAGTAGCACGAATGATAGTTTAATAGTACGACTATACATTCTTAGCTCGACTGTGTATGAATTTAAGCGTTCTATATTTATTGCCAGTAAGTTTATAATATGAGTTCAGGGTTGCCTCCGCCCGCAAGTTAGCAGCTGATAAAGTCTGACCCGCTTTCGCCTTTCTTTGTGCTGTCTCTTAAATTTAATCTTGGGTTTGTTTACTGCTCTTGTGAAATGGAGACAAATTCTCCCTAACGTAATATTATTATGGACGTAATTGAAAGAAATCAAGCTGGTTTTGTTAATTATATTTTATTTAACTTAGAATTTTATGAATTTCATCCGAAGTTTGAATGTAATACCGAGTACCTTTTTCGCTTTAATGCTAATTGTTTGCCCGGTGTTGATGAATTTCGAAATAATGCATGAACTTACATATTTCTTTATCTACAGGCAAGGTGTTGCTGATGGGTCCTATGTTCTTTGTAATACTTTATAATTTAAAGTCTATTGTTGTAATTATTTTGTAACATTTATCATTGTAATATTATAATATTCTCGAGGTTTCTATTTGGCCACATATTTTGTATTGCGACAGTTTGTAGCGTACAATTGGTAGCGCCGGTCGTTTGATGTGATTATGTTGAATTTCCAACACATTCCTTAACTGGGTGACAGCAACATATGAAACACTTAAATGTTATAACTATTATATTTGAGCGTGCTTTCTATTAAATTTTGAGCCTGCTTCTAAAATTTGTATAGCTTGTTTCTTTCCTTTTTTTGGGTCTGAAACATGCTGGTTTCATGACAAAGTTTCTTCTTCACTGTAAGAGTAAGGTCAAAGCATAATAAGATCTATTAAATAACCGCCGAAGTTTAAAATCGGGATTAAAACTTGCGCTCTCACGCTACTTAATTAGTTATATAAAGCTAACAGTGTATATATTATCTTAACTGTGTGTAAACCATAATACTTTTATTTTGATAAAATATATTACTGGTATAGAATTGATGTGATGCAACGAAATGGACGGGAAGTATTCCCTGGCATTTCTCGTTAATTGCTTCTCGCTCGATATGCAACGGCACGGAAAAAAGGCAGACTAATTCATAAGGATTAATTCTATAAGAGCGACGATCTTATATTTAGTTTAATTGTTTACTACGGTGTATTGGACCTTCTTAGTGGCTGTTTTATATAATATTTCTGGGTTGGATTTCCAGAAAAACTATTATTGTTAGAGGTCGTAATCGATAATTGGGCCAATTGCCCCATACTCAAAACAGATTACGGGAATCAAGCCTAATCTCTATATATATAAAATTCTCGTGTCACAATGTTTGTTCCCATACTCCTCCGAAACGGCTGGACCGATGCTTTTATTTGCCGGGTCAGCTAGTATAATAAAGAATTTTGTGTCAAAGACTGGTTAAAATTTATTATTCCTTTTCAGTTCAATTAATAATAAAATTTACCAATAATGACAACGTAAAATAATTAATTTAATATGATTAAAAACAAATGTGTAGTTGAATTACTTAAATAGATATACGTTTAGCATAAAACATATCAGTCCCTTTTCGAAGAAAAATCTCTAACGCTTTAAAAAACCTCCATGGAATTCGATCATTTTTCAAAGTGTATCCTTAGATTGCTGTGATCTTCGGAAAAGGGCAATGATTTACTGGTCCTCACGGGGCTCGGCGCGTGATAAGTAATAACACTTGTATCCCACTTTACAGCTTTATATTAAATGGTAACGATAAAAACGCTTCACTACGAGGGGAATTTTCAAGATAATTTAAGAAATTCCCTAGGGTGAAGTTATTGTAAGCTTTTTTGAAACTGACTTTTATTTTGTTTAGTTTATGTTTTAATTATATTATTATTTATGTAAGGTTTTATTGAGTAAGTGAATGGAAATTATAAAAAGATTAGAGAGAAGCACTTTGCCAGAGTAAATTTAAAATACATTTTGGCGATTAATATTTTAATAATTATGTCATACGCAGAAATAAATATTTTTTAACTTGTGGCGATGTTTTTGGCCTTTCAGACATATTTTGTTGCACTTTAAATTTTAATAAAACTAAAAATTCTAAAAATTATTTAAGTATGTTTATAAAATATTATGTATTTATTTCTAGCGGTAACACCATTAAAACTAATTTAAAACACAACCTTCAAAATTTATTAAAATCCGCAATACATCAAATGTGAACAAAAAAATTTAAAAAAAACGACAAGGTATAGCCGAGTAATGAATTCCAGTACGAAATACCAATTAACTTTGCTTTTAATATCCTTTTTTAACGCGAATTTAATGTATCTGGCGGAAATTACTACTGAAAGAACGTGCCTGTTATGTTCATCAATTTAAAAACTTACAAGCGTGAAAATTTATATCACGTTTCACCAAAGTGAATGCATTCAATTTATTCATTACAATGTAACATGTGTACGATGCTTTTCAAGTTACATATGTTTACTTTTTATAGGACTGGTGGCATCGTATCATGGATGGAGAAAGAGTAGGAGGCCTGTTTGAAGAGGCTTGTCTATTTAGAGGTTGTAATTTGATATTGTCTTTTCATAACATAACTTTTACACATTTATTTTACATAATTTTAAGTTTATAATAAGACATAGCTTCAATCCGTGAAAAAAGTGTTTTATTTAGGTTGTAATTTGTTTTAAGCTAATGTAAAAAAACTTATGTTGCTATACCTGAATTTACTAGTTACCGCAGACAATATAATTGATTCAGTTGTAGACACGGAAGAATTATTATTTACCTTAAAAAGAATCAGACGAAAGGTGTCTAACCAATATCGGGACAGGTCAAGTACAGTACAAATGGGCTATAAAGACAGAGGCCACTTATATTCAAACAGAATCAGATAACCGCAAAAAGCTTTTACTATCTCCGTAACGACTGCTAATATCTTTCTATTAAAGCCTCTTTTGAAGCCACATTCCAGAAAATTACCTCTATATCTAAACCGTTTCTTTGAACTTGACCTGAACGCTATTTGATCGGAATCTATTAGGAATATATCCCAGTCAAGCGAACCATTATAGACATATAAAGTTTTATAACTTTTACGCAAAGGGTAATTTTCAGCGATGGGATCATGAATGGGTATATGTCAGCATCGCGTTACCGAAGTTGCGAACTTTGAAAATTCCTATAACCGAATAACTTTTGTCGTTTTATCATGTAAAACAATAAACGTTGGTAACGAAAATACTTTTATTAGTCAATACAAAATTGTACGTCAAACTAGCGTATGTTTAGAATGTAAAGTGCTATCACTGTTTCTAGGTCTAAGGACTTAAAAATGAATTCATAGTTCATGAACGGGCTGGCTAGTAATAAAAAGATAAACGTTCTAAGGGTATACAATTGATATATACGTATACAATTTATGTATATGTTTGACTAGGGCTAATTACCTTTAAAGGACAAATTATAAAATCTAAATCAAAAAGGACATTTTGTAAAGACTTTTTAAACATTCCACGCCCTACTAATGTGGTTGGTAATTCGACATTAGATAAATAGTGTTATTTTTGTCTCCAGTGTGCCATGCATAATCCATATATATAGTCCATCCATAAGTTCTGTTTCAAATTAAACTACATTTTTTATAAATATGCCTAGATATTTATTTTTAAAAAATAAAAAAATATTCCCTTCGAAATGGCTACCTTTGCCTTTCATTCAGGCCTTTAATCTGTTTGGCCACGAATCCATGGATTTACCCACCGCTTCCAAGGAAAATTCGCCAAAAAATAAATGACAAATGAATGCAATATACTACATTAGTTTTTTACTAGCAATGTTTCTAATTGGCCAGTTCTAAACATTTTCAGTGTAACCCACGTATAATACATAATTAATGGTGTTAATTTTCTCGAAAATGGACCAGGGCATAATATTAATAAAAGTAGTTAATAAGTGCTTGATAAACGTCGATATATGGGTTTATACCCTTCATTCAGAGTGACTGCAGTATCGCTAAATTATTTTTAAGCAAGCGAAAGTCATTAGCGCAGTCTGAATGTTATTCTTAGATATTCCGGCTTGCATTATGTTTGGCACCGTACACACAAGTCTTAATTGCACTTTATAAATAGATGTTTCTGCGCTTGAACATACGGCCTCAGGTTGAGAATTCAACAGTCCTTAAATGTAGACATAAACCTTGTTGAAGTTCATTAGCAGTTGTTTAAGCTCGGGAGCTTAAAACATTTAATTAATAGTCTTTTAGTTTGTATCTTGTGATTCAAAGAGCTATCGTAAGTAAAGGCAACAATTGTTGACTGCTTATTCATTAAAAATTTCAAACAATTATTTCCCCTTTTCAAAGGATTCACAAGTTTCGAGTGGAAGCATCGAAGTACGCCTAATTTACAGTAAACAGAATTTTAATAGGATGGAATTATATTAGTAATTAAGTAATTCTCTTTGTAAGAAATCGTTTTTAAACTATTTACTATTGCACTTAGTACGACCATTATTATAATTATGATGAACAACAAACGTATGTTACAAATTGACGTAACATTGACGTTTGAACAAGACAAAGTTTTAAATCTCTCAATGTCGTTTTAAACAAAAATAATGCATTTGATGGCTGTTTTAAAAACATGACCATATTTGTATTGGGACGAAATGTTCTGGTTGCATTTGAGTTTAAATAGAAGAGAGAGTGAATAACATTTAGTTCTCTTACAGTGTAGTGTAGCAGTCGTTGCATTCTTCTTTTCTGTGTATAAAGAGGGAACATTTATATTTATGTATACTCATGAACTAATGGACCGATTTTAAAATTCTTTCGCCATTATAATGCTACATTATACCTGGATAACTTCTTCTCAGTCGGTATTCGTTACCTATTATATATATTGTCCCTGAAAGGTTCCTCCTACCCTCCTAGTGATAGGTATATCTCTACTTTATTCGGTCTTTAGCGCATTAGCGCAGCTGTGATGTGGAGACTCGTAAGAATCATGACTTGGTTACACCAGCGCTTACCACTTCTTAGTTTCTTTACCGTTTTTTATTCAAATAAAATAATATTACAAAGACTATAAGGCTTATACAAGTAACAGTAGAGAACTACACAAAATAAAGCATCCAAAAAGAAAATCCCTCTTCGTCCCACTTGACATGAGCCTTAAATATTTCACGCAGCCCCATCCTCTCCTTTATAAATGCCAGCACCTTATAAAGTGTATTGATTTAATCGTTAAGTTGATTTAAGTTTCGTAATAGATATACCATTCTTCTAGAATAAGAAGTTTAATAATATATCACAGAATTTTCTCGATAATAATAAACAAAATTCGTGTATGCTATTTGATAGCATTCGAAACTATGTAAAAACTCAATAACAATTTTTTAAAATATTATTTTGATAGTCAAAACGTACACTAAGTTCGATACTAAGGCTAACTTTTTATAAACCAAAGCCAATGTTATGTTATATGATGAAAATATAAACTGTTTTAATAAGTTGTATTCGTAAATTCTTAGATTCTAACTGACCACTCGACACTAAAGCAAATCTTAATACGACAAAGAATGCGTCCTGTGAATATTAATAATTAAAATCCTATTAAATTTCCAGTCATGTTTAACATTTAACGTGCCGTTAAACAATCGATGATCATAAGCTTTGAACTATTCACCTAACGTGCCAGTGGTAACAACAGATTACAAAGCTCGTTAATCATGTCTAATTATTAACTAAATATTAGTATGCACTAGTATTATTTGTTAACTTTTATGATAAATTGTAAATATTTAGAAATGCTAATGCCAATATAATACGTGAAATCTTTTTACTACTGATATTATCTACAGTGTATTATTGGATCGTATAGGCCGACTCAGCCATAGCGGCTTATTTCAATTGAAACTTGGAATTTACGGAGCATTTACTATAGAGGATACCGCTATATTATATATATTATTATAATGCATTTGTGAACACGTAGAAGTGTACTAGTCCTGATACAACGGTGGGATGGTTGTACGAGGCAATCAGTTTTACATACGCCTTTTGAAATAAAACTAATTAGACCAATGAATCGGTTAATTATTTATAACAACGTCCTCAACCTTGATCGATTTCATTCGAATGTCATAAAATCACAACACACGAAAAATATAAATTTGATTATACCACGAATGTATCATATTAAATATTCAAAGCAGGGTTCACATCCGTCCAAGTAAAACACGCTACAATCAAGTCAAACAAAGGTTCAACTCATATCCGCACCCCTCATTACCGCCACCTACTGTATGAAAGTAAAAATAGAAACTGTTCTAGCTTTTGAAACTATATTCAATATTGTTACAAACTTTTATAAACACCGGTCAAATGCACAATAAGCGATGATTTCGAACTTGCAGATCAATACCTGCAACTGCATTTATTTCTAATGAATAATAATAGTAAGCGTACATTCGCTGTTAAAGTAACCATTGATATTTCATGTTTACTGAAACTTCGTATTGTTAATGAACAGAAGGCACTTTTATATTTTTTGGAAAGCTTTTTGTCACATGAATGTCATAGCCTTAAAAATTAAGGTTGCTTGACGACAGCTCTGTAAGAGTTATTCAGTGGGTATGACGTAATCTACGTTGAACTCCTACGAAACTTAAAGAAAGGCTTAGTATCTATTTCGAAGTAAAAGGTTTTGCCGTACCACTATGTGGAACCAACTACTCACAAAAGTTTCTAGGAACCTTTTCGACTTCAGGGAATTCATTTATAAAAAAGCCGGCAATGCACGTTGACTGGCCTGGCTTTGTATGTGTCTATGGGCGGCAGTACCAATTACTATCAGATGAGCCTGAAGTCCCTTGTTCTATAAAAACTATAAAATATGTGTGTAATTTTATTTTTAAAATATTATCTTATTTGGTGCAACTGTCCTTTCCCATCGTTTTATTTACTCGGAGCGGTGTACTTTTTACAGCGTACATTTACTTTTCTTGTTTTCGTGTCTGTTCGTGGTGAATATTTGAATTATTCAAGTGAGTAAGTATTCTGGTTCACTGTACTCGAATGAAAAATTAGAATACCCGATTTAAAAGCGGTTGAAACGACTACGACACGACTCTTAAAAATGGGACCTATATTTTAACAATGTTATAATATGATATCGTAATTTGTATCTATCAACTACCGACCATTTGGACCTGAGAAAATAGTATACAATCTACAAAATTATGAATTTCAATCTTATGGCTAACAAGCGATCTTCTCCGGGCAACCGATTAACACACGTATCAAAACAAGACAGTACCTAAAGGTTGGACCTAAACAATAAACGCTTGTACATTATTTTAGTTCCATATAGATTAACTGACTATAATATATTCTTATAATATCCAAATAAAATGTTGTAATAACTTCTATTAATTGTTGAAAGAATTATTCTTCTCTATTGATAATAATAAAGTCCGTTTAATTTCCAATCATGACAAAAAGTGATAATATATCAAGATAATAATCAACACCATCGATCGGAACCCCATCACGGGTAAAGGCCTCCTCCAGATTTCTTGAACTGACTATGTCTACGTCTTTCTTTCTCCATTCGCTTCCTGCTACCGCTTCTATTACTATATCCATCTATACTATATTATTATATCCATCTTTTTTTGGGGCACCCCCTTCGCCTTCTTCCCCTTGGTCCTTTTCATACAGTTATTTTTAAAGTCCACCTTTTATCTGTGTATCTTGCTATATATCACTTTTGATTTTCTTCTTATTTTTTCGCTTTTAATTTTATACATTTTTCTTATTTTTAGTTCGCTTCATTCCATTGCTTTGTTTGTTACTAGTTTGATTTTTAGTTTTGCGTTGTAAGTCCGTTACGTAAGTAAACGTAAGTACGTTTGGCAGATGTGAGAGTAAGTAACATACAATTGTCAATTTTAGATGAAGAGAAGCCCTTTTAAGATTTCCTTCATGGAACAAAACTTTTCCAGCTCATGTGAATTCGCCACTCTACCTCAAGTTTTTCATTGTTATTTTTAAGCTTTAATTATTTACCCAGGTATATGTAGTTCTTTACATATTTAAGAGGCTTTCCGTTAAGGTATACTGCAAAGTTTGGAGCAACCGCGCAGTTTGTCATTATTTTAGTTTTGTTCTCGTTCATTTTAAATCGTACTTTTTCACTTTCTTCGTTTAAGATAATTATCATCTTTTCTAGCTCCTTACAAGTTTCAGCGAATAAGATAATATCGTCTGCGAATCTAAGCTGTGTAATTCGATCCTGATTAACTCTTACGCTTTATATTGATATCGCAATATACTTGAAGAAATTGTAGGGATACTGCGATGACGCCATACACTGAAAAGCGTTACCAAACTTATTCCGACCGCTAAGCATATATAGAACTTCTCGACATTAGCCACTTCGGGCCAGTCAGTGGTTAGACTGATTGGTGGTTTAGGTTACAGTAAAACATTATCCTTCCTCCACGATATAAACAATTCAATTAGTATAAATAAATGTAATTGTTTCATTTATAAACGTCCTTATATAGGTTATTGTTGAATAAAACATAATACGATATTAATATCACATCTTCCAAATAACGTTATCTATTTCCTTATTATGTTCAGCCCCTATTCAAACAAGTTTTATCTTTCCTCGTCTAAAAATATGTAGTCCCTCTACATATTTTTAGACATTGTCTTGGTACATTAAAATCTTTGTGTATCAAAAAAGATACTATTTGATTAAATAATATTTTACGCATTTTTAACGAAATATATTAGAGATCGTAGTTATCGTGTTCCCTTATTAGGTTAATAAGGGAACACGATATCATTTATTAGAATGGCATCTTACAGGTTATAAATTGTCAATGTCAATGTGTCAATCTATCTTTAAAGTGCTGGATCAAACGTTGAGTTTCGATTGCCCTCTGATTGCTGACTACACTGGACGAATGCACTTTTTAAAAACCAAAATGAGAACGACTTTGATATTACTTTGTTACAGTCACTTCGAATCTTCGACATTTATTTTATTTTAAACTACCTAAATAAAATAAATCAATGAGTTCGTTCAAATTTATAGAGTTGCAAGCGATGGCCGAAGTGAAGTACGGTCACGCCTTGCTGAGCACACCAAGATTCTTAGAGGCCAATTTAGCCGTTCCTTCATCTGGAAGGAGTTGTTAATATAATAGAAAATTAACTATATTACTTTTACTTCAAAAAAAAATCTTTGAGACTAAACGGAAGCACTACTACTCGTCAAGCACTCATATTCATATTCGAATAGATTAAGCTTAAACAAATCGTACCGCCCAGTAAAATGTCGTGTCTTGTAAGAAACATTCAAAGCATTCGTTAAAACAGTTTCGTTTTCTTGGGAGCTGTGACATGTCGGATGAAATTTGTCTAACAATTTTGTGCGAATGAGATGAAAATTGACGAAGGAAAATATATTTGGAATTTATTATTTTCTTACTAAAGTATTTTACCTTTGCTGAGTTTTATGCAGTACAATGTCAGCCGCTATAATTTGATGGTGTAATTAGTGGATCTGTATATCTTGGTTTTGATTTCTGGAAAATAAGTGTAGGTTTTTTTAGTTTTAAAACATCGATAAAAAAATTAAAAATACCTTTACTTATCCGTAAAAATATACATAATAAAATAATTCTAGTTATTATTCCTGAAAGCAAATACATTGTAAATGTATATAATATGTAGTGTAATATTATTTAAAAAAATTAAATAGTGTGCATATATAAGTGGCTAAGCTCAAAAAAATATTATTTATAATTTATTCACTTAGGTAACTCAACAACAATTATGACACCAGTAATAAAATAATATGTCTATATAAATATTTTCATAAAGCCGTTAAATTAATGCCTAATCTAATTCAAAGTAATGTACAAGAGTTGGGTCTAGCCTAATGTCTAGATAAGTATCACTACAAACTCATATAATTATGTATTATGTACAAAATACAGATAAATTTCAGAGAATGTATCTCTTGAAGCCTACTTGACACTAAATCTTAAATATACGTTGCTTCTTCACATTGAAATGTCACTAATAAATAACGTTCATAATAAAATTTTCTCACTTATCTACATTAAATAACTAATCTTGGACTTTATTAACTACAATTTACTAGGTTTGGTAGGTTTTTAGTAATGTATTTAATATTTATGCAGTAAATGTTAAATGTTATTGATGCATGCAATAAGCATTAATGAGGCATGCCATGTGATTTAATACACATATCGTTTTTCCATGAAATAAAATATCGGGAGTCAAAGCGTTGACTCCAGAAAACTTTAACTTTTAAAATGTCTAATTGTAGTTTTACCTTTTAACGTGGTAAACGCTGCGTCAAAAACTATATCTTGTGACTTACGCTCAACTTCATCCCGTATCATAACATCACAATTATCAGCCAGTGACAGCACAGGACCCTCATCACATATTTGAGGTCGGATTAATCACAGATTAACTTAATCTCCACAGACAAATCACTTTTGTAACGAATTACATTTTTATAAGCTCGTATCAAAACATGTCGAATTTAAACTCCAAGTGGATTATTGCAAAAGTTTATATTATAAATATATGGTTTAATTTACTTTTATAGGAACAGTTAATAACATTTTATTTGTTACATTTATTATAACAAAAAAATCTAGCACAAGCTAACGAACGCTGGCTTAACGATTAGTTCTAGGGAAACATGTAGAGTTTGATAAGACCTACAGTATATGTGTAACTTTATATTACATAAAAACAAGCCCTTCGCGTCTATCTGTCTGCCTGTTCGCGATAACCTCAAAAACTACTGCACGGAATTAATTTGAATTTTCACTAATATCTAGAATTATTCATGAGGAAGTTTCAGGTGTAGAAATTTTAGGGTTTACGAGGCACGGTTGTCCGTGCAGAGCCGGGGTGTATCGCTAGTATTTTATATGTGAAGAATTAATATAAGATCTCAAACTAACCTGACTTAAACAAAAATGTTTTTGACATTTGCAGTATTTTCAAAGGTTTCCTAATAAACCTTAAAAATGTCTTGTTTCTCGCGAAGGAAGTGTAAAATACATTTTCTGAAACACGGAGAGAAGAGCTAACTATTAAAGTAAACGCTCACGTGACTTCGTAAAATGAGCCTTCTCTGAAGATATTTTCTCGACAACAACAGTACTAACAATTTCGTAAAATATGACTTATTGAATTTAAGAAATTTGTTTTGTATTGATTCTTAGTTAAAAATTGCTGTTTTAGCCTATGGGCTTTAGAGTCCGCCTCACATCTCTAAGATTGTAGGCTCGGACCCCGACTGTTAATTATGGAACTTATCTGTCTACTTGAGCATTTAACAGTACATCGTACAGTAAAAGAAAACATCGTGAGGAAATTAAATCAGGGGTAAGATTTTTTGCTACCTAATGGGGTTTCGACGAATTCTAGCTTTAACAGCATTACCAGCCTTTGTAGTTCTAACAGCACGCGGCCGCTCCGATACTTTCCGGTCTTTCAACGGACGAAGTTTAGTTGTATCTGTATGTTTGTTATACAAACATACGGCTGATACCAAGCGTTTGACTAAATAAATTGTATCTAATAGCAGATCAATGGAAATTATTTTTAATTGAATTATGAAATCGCATGTTCAATATCGCATATTGAATTATGCGATCGCCGCAATTGTTAGATTGGTATTTATGTTATGGCCTTTTAAATTAATGTCACCGAAAATACGATTCATTTGAAATTAATGTACCTTAAATTCGATATTGTGTCAATTACATAAATATCGTGAGAGCGGTTTAAATAAATATTTTATGACACTCCATTTGCTATACAGATAAAATTTATTTCCATATACGAAATCTCTATACCGCGTCACGCTTTTAAATTTGTCAATTGTCTAGGCATGCTCTTGCATTTGTGAACCAGCTTTTAGAACTGTACATATTCATTTTAACCCTTCACTTTTTCGACAAAAGCTTTTAGCATTTTACAGAGGTGCTGGCCAGTATTTTGCCGTTGATTTTCATTTCACCATTGTATGGTTACTGTCATACAATATTTAAGAGCTGGCATTATTTATTCGCGAGTGCTATTACGATTATAAACCACTGAGCATGGTATTTATTGATTTTCGTAAATGGTCAGTACATTAATATATGCTATTTGCAATATATAACAAATATGATTATTTCCCCGGTATCTAGTTTTATAAATGGGAAACATATCAGCAAAAATATTTGTTGGTTTTCTGTCGTATAGATGATATAAATTTTTGATATAATTTTATTCTTCTCTTTAATAATTGTATGTGTAATATTTACCATTCTTATACGAGATTGTAGTTTATTTTACGTATCATAAAGTCTATAATACTACATATATATCGTCCTAATATTTCAAATGCCTCATATTATTCCTTTAGCGCCAAAAACGTTGATGCTAAAAGCGATGACAATTAAAAATATAACTCTTTAAACTAAATCAGTTCAACGCGGTTTAACAAAAGCGTTTAATATAGTTAATTTAAGAGCATACAAATGATATGCATTTAATTAAATGATTAAAATGTTAACTTAAATACCACCCCGTAAAACATTTAGATACATATAGTGAAAACTTTTTCAT
The DNA here is from genome assembly GCF_905147105.1 of Pieris brassicae. Taxonomy (NCBI): domain Eukaryota; kingdom Metazoa; phylum Arthropoda; class Insecta; order Lepidoptera; family Pieridae; genus Pieris; species Pieris brassicae. The sequence goes on along the minus strand of NC_059670.1, from coordinate 16,945,319 downwards.
GACGAATACATTATTCAACAAATTTACTTAGGACCTCGCCCAAAGGATGCGTGGACTGACTTTCATTGAATTACACATTCATATTCGTGCCTTCATTTTCTTTTATGAGAATATGCGCTAAGCAAAATTATGACTGACATTAGGTAATACAATTGCATCTTTTTTCTTCACCCTTAATAGGATTTTCGCGCGTGAAATGTGTGTAACCACGCAGAGCAAAGATTGTCCGGAACAATCATAGTACTGCGAATTTATGAGCTCAAAACAGATGTTTTCGACGGTTCAAAACTTTGTTGCATATTGCAACGTACTTGGCAGAAGTTATTTTACATTTCACGATACGATGTTGAAGCTAATTTCGTAGCTAACTTAACTAATCTAAAATGTTTGATTTGCATTCCGTACATTTAATTTTCTAATTTTAAAACGAAATTCATAATACTTTTAATGTTAGGTACACGCAACACGAATGTTACGTTCACAAATACGTGTAAAAGAGAATTGATATTAGAATAGTCATTAAGCGACTCAGGTTTTTAATTTCTGATTAATTGATCTGATTTATAGGTATTTTTTTATAGGGAGCGACACTTACACACACACATTGTTTATGTTTCGTTCTAAGACGTGCAGATTTCTTTACGATAACGTACCATTTACCACCGTTGCATTGCCGTAAAATAAAATTTTCAAATCAAGTCGTATCGGTTAGTATAAATTAACACATCCCCAGCTTCGAAATTTAATTTCGTTATGCTTTCATGATACAGTTTATTTGAGAAAGACCTTTGAATCGGCAATTTAATTTACGGATGTACGTTACGTACGTACTTAATGGTACTTTGATAGTTCCAATAATGAAATGTAAATTATATATACAGAAATGCGAGTTACGCTACCTTTTTAATTATTAATGTAAACTTAGGGTAAGTTTAGAGAGGTTTTTTGGATATTTATAAAGTATCGATAAACCCCTCGTTGGTACTTTGCCGCGTACCAGCAACCTATACAGCTTGGAAAAATGGTCAATGGGTTAGACCAAATTATTAGAGGTTTAGTAATAATTGACGGAACAAATAAATATTTTTTGTAAATAAGTTCTTTTATTATATTTTTTTTTTTAATATGCTTAATTCAATCACCTTACGGTTTTGCAACGTTGCATCATGGACGTCTAGGCTTCGATTCCGACGAAAACAATAGTTGTAGTTGCAGGTTGATTACTTAAACAATATATCCTTAACGAAGAAATATCTAGTCTACGTTGTTTTAAATTTTACGTCATGCTATGTACAAAGTCATCAGATAGGCTTCATCATATTTATGGTCAATAATAATGGTGTCATACATTCTAACACTTTCCTAAAAATGTTTGCTGAATGTTGTTGAAACAGATTAGTAAAAAACTTCAATATAAAATATTATTTTTCTATGAAACATGTTTTAATCTAAAGATGTCTATAACTAATGATATCGCTTAACGCACCTTTTTCACCATAATCGCCCTAATAGACACTATTACTGACAAGGTTAAATAGCAGGTGGAAAAGTAGGGCGCAGTTTAACTGGTCAAGGAAATCGCTTTTTTGATAAAAGTACGAGAGTCTATAAAATATTTTTATTGACTCGAACATTGACTTGGATGAAAAGATATTTTGCAACGCTGTAACACGCTTTTCATAAATTTTATTAGTGTATTTCTACGCAACGCAATAACCGATTATTATGCGCTTGTAAATCTCACTTATTCCAAATTCAGGATACACGTCTATTTAAGTAAATTAATTAAATTTCGAATGCAAGGTGTAAACACCAATGGAATGTCAATGTTAGCTGTCAAATGACAACCATAGCTTTGAGATAATGTCAAAACCCTGAAAATCTTATGAAAGTAATTTAGCTAGAAATAATAATGGAGTTAAAAGTAATTTTTAAATACCTCAAATAAAGTATTGAAGTTTATCAAATCAAAATCAATAAAGCTGAAAGCTATTTACACGCGTAACACTCCATACACAAAACAAAACTCAATACAAAGTTACGCAAATGACACCCCGCAATCCCACAATGACTGTAATTGCCTACGCGTTTATACTAACCACAGAGTATGAAACTGTTTATAAAGTCTCTACAGCCAATACACATGATACATGTATCTGAGAAGCTCAAGTTAGCAGTTAGGCGCGTGATGTATGGGAGCCGTGACCCTTTCCCTGCTCGTCATTTCCGCTGCCTTAACGAGGTTTAGGAGCTGACTATTGATTTGCTAATCATCATCGCAAGAGTAATAAGCTTTTTCATTTTTTTATTGAATCGATATGCCCCTGTGGTTGGTTGATTTTCTTTTTCGTATTATTTCTGGTGGGTCTAAAATTATGTAATTACTTAAATCAAAATTCATTCGAGTATTTTATTTAAAAATTAATATTTTATGATGTTTTATGACCTATATGCGTGGGAGACTTCTAAGTTTTACTGTTCAATCTTCAATCAGTTTTAAGTTGTTTGCAAGAATTAATAGAAGAGAAAAAAATTTCTTTATTTATCAAATATTTCTTTCTTATCCTTTGTATTTTCATACATTAACATTCGACATTCTAAACAATCGTCGTCTCTTGGATCACATGAATGAGAAAAGCTTGAACCTATTTATCTTCCGTGATACGTGTTTATACAACGGATATTAGCCTGAATTTGCCTTTTGCCAAAGCAAATCTTCCTTGTTTATAATTTGTATTACCAGTTATTGGCATCTATACGAATTAAATTCTGTATATATAATGAGCTTATTATTATTTTACCGTAGTTAAAGTTCTTCGCATGACGTACGTCGATTTTTAGTTCTAAAAAGACAATTTCTTTATATGGATATTTAGATGTACCATACTCACATGTAGTTAAATTTATCTTTTATTATTTATTATTATTGTGATATATACAATTATTATATGTTAAATGTATAATGTACAAACTCGCTAAACATGTTATTTACCACAAAAATCTGAATTTTTTTGGCATAGGTATAGTTTTGTTGTATTGACCCAGTTGCAAAGTTACGTTCTTACTAACGTTATAGATCTCCTGAATGTAAGGTTCAAATGTTCACCAACTCCACTGGCAATGTAATTTAAAAGGTCACCGCTGGAATAAGTTAGAAAAGAGATTTGTTTCCTGATTCTATTCATCACGACAAGGATCTAGTGGACTCAAGCATTGGAGAAAATTGGATGTCTTGCCCTGTCCCTCTCGGATTTATAGATGTTTCATTCTGACGATGAATATCAATGAGCTTGGATGCGGTATTTGCTTTTTATTATGGACGTGCGCTATTTTAGTACACTATTTTTAGCCACTGAATTATTTAGTGAAACGTGACCGAAGTGCCTACTGTTACTAGTACAATAGCATTATTCCGACGTAGGAATTAGTGTGTAGGATAATTTATTAACGTAGAAAATTTATCGTAAAACGCAACCACACAACACATCGACACATTTCTGTGATTAACATTACATCATTACAATTACGTTACGCTAATGTTCGACTGATTGATACTGAACTGGCTTTATATCGTTTGTTACCTGTTACTATAACGCTATCGAGTAAAGAATAGGCAAGGAGTCTATATTTATCATTTTGTTTTTATATTCGTCAACAGAATTGCCATAGAACATAAAATAGAAGTATATATCATTACGTATTAAGTATCTAATAAAGTAATTTTTGTCAGACAAAATTAACCAATCTACTAATCTTTGGTCCTTATTAGTCTCGTGTCAGTTTAAAAATAACGAAGAAAGGAATGTTAATTACTTTATGGTTGATAAATCTACATTAAAATACGCAAGATATTACAGACAGACAGAATCAGACCGAATACAGTATTATATAAGCAGGTGATCAGAAAAGTAGATTTTTTGATCAGACATACCGTTCCCACAAACTTCCAAAGAGATTCTCAAAGAGCACGGTAGGTGCGGACATAGAAAATAAACTGACGCACAGCCGTGGTAGGATGGTACGAACACAGTGTTGAGAGTCACGTTAAAACCACTAGGCCATCAGCTTCGACATTATATTGTCATATTTTTGACGTCTTTTTTGCTTCATTACAGCTCCTTGTTATGTTTTAGAATGTATTAAGATGAATGTGCCAGCATTCAGCCACGGCATCGTTTATTTACAGCCAGAGGCAAAGAAATTTTAATGATCATAAACTTTGAGAGAAAAATATATAGTTGCAAACATTTTGATTATGTTTAGAATTTCGAAAGTGACTTTATTTAATTGAAGCTTCCAGCTGTAGGTAGTTATGCACTTCCTGTTACAAAACATGCGGCGTTCAACCCGGACGTAAAAACGCAGCATTTTTTACCAGCAGCTGAGTCATATCATTGGACGTCAAAGCAGAATACGAAGTTCCACCCGTATCACCTCGACATCCGTCGTTCCACAGCGGCACGGGAGTTTTTGGGACCCACCACCACTATGTGGAATCAGCTGCTCACTAAAGTATTCCGAACGATTCAACTAAGAGTACTTCAAGAAACAGTTGAACAATTCTTAAAAAGCCAGGAATGCAATTGGAAGCGGCTCTTGCACGTTTGACCCCTGTTCTATATAAAAAAACACCCAAAGTTGTTTTTTTTTCTTTGAGCCTCAGTTTATCTCTCTCCATCAACACTTGTCATTGACTTATGAATGTCAAGTAGAAAAATCTCAGATCTGTAATGGTATAAGCGCTATCATAGCTTATTAGTAGCTTATTGGCTATATGGTTATCGTAGATTATGAAATAAAATTATTTTAACTCAAAAAAATTTATTTAAACAAACAGTTTGACAATCCGGTGATGAATTTCTATATTCGCTAGATAGCTTGTACAGAAACTAAATAATTACTTTGAAATCTATTTTCAAGGTCATTTAATGTAAATGCTGGCCGTGGGGAGTTTGAAAATGAATGCTGTTTTAAAAATATCGTAGGAGGAAAATCATTATGAAATGGAGTATGAAGACGATTTTTATAATTAAACTCCCACACTTTGGCCGTGACTTGCAGGTTAAAATTTTAAAATTCTTTTTTTTTTTCACATGAAAACATGGAATATCAATAATTATTATTAAAAACGTCCGACTCATGAAATATATAAATAACATCATCAAAAATAATAAGTTTTGAGATACCATATGACATAATAAATAATTTAATTGCTTTTAATTCAAATTCGTTTGCGAGTGTTTTTAATCCATCGTTATATGGACCACTGTCAAGGCAAATGAAGGAGTTATTTGTTTAAATAATTAATTGATTTTCGCTGTGGAGAATTAAAAGCGTTTCAAGTGCTTACATTGTTCAACAAATAATAATAAGACTATATTTACATCACAATAACACAAACCAATACAAAAGTAAAAAAAATAAATTAAGTCAAAAGATGTAAACAAACAAGTGAGAAAACGGAAAAAGGAGTTTCTTCCAGACTACCCAAACATAAATAATATAAAAATAAACTACGATACAAAACTTAAAACTACACTAGACTACTCAATACATACAGGTAAAATAACAAAAGTAAAAAGATGTGAAATTCTCAATTCTCCTTTTAAAATATATTTACAATCTATGAATATATCTATAACACAAAAACATTAAAAGCCCATTACACTACAATCGAGAAAATAACTTTGACATTTATCCAACATCCACCTAAGTAGGTTCGGTGGTGGCTTGGAAAGTTGTCAAATAGTTAACTTGAATTACCTACATTTGCCAGTTTAGACTCAGCGAAACCTTACATAATACCCCGTACTTACATTGTCTTACAATTTGATATGTAGATTAGTTTTACGTTGAATAACATAGTTTATACACCAATAATTGCTGCATTGGTTTAGATATATTCGAGTGGAAATAATGACCTAAAACTACGCAAAGCTTAATATTTACCTTATTTGTATTTAGTACTTATTAATGCGATTTCCAATAACGAATATCTCAATAAATGATGTAATGGTTGTTCCTTTCCCCTTCCGTAACCCGTAAGTCTCATGTTACGCTCCCATTAATGGTAGGTATTTTCAAGGACTCCAACTTTCTCAGGATCAATTTTTAAGGGTCACACTATAAGCCTTAAAAGTCGGTGGTAATTCAACACCTTCCTCTTGGTGAGCATATGAAGCTGTCTGCTTGAGCTCGGTACGCTCTGGTCGTGTCGGAAGACTATAGATTACTTAGTGCACTAAAAGAGTTATTGCACTTTTAAACTGTCTAAAACATCTCCTGTGCAACAGAGTTAACCACCGCGGCTTAGAAACTTTCAAATTATAGCCGTATATATGAAAAAAGGTTATATACCTTTTTTCTAAAAGTTTTATTTTACATTGATGTATACTTGTCATTTTAGTATTACAACAAAATCTTGCTCAGATTATCTTTATACGAATAAAACCAACCAGTTAACAACTGAAATGGGTAACGGAATTAGCACAATTCTAGTAGTTGTTCGGAGTTGCAGAAAATTCAATTAAAGTGATTAGTTTCACCTTGCAACTGTATTTGTATTTTATTGGTTCTATTCCAATAACGACCTTATGTCCAATAGAGTAAGAGTCAAGGTATAATGGCTGTAAGTATGCCAATCACGTTGTGGCCAAGTTTTCGATCTCACCTGAATTTATATGTACCCTTTTGCCGGGCTATACAGGAATACTAATGTAGGATAAGTATGTAGAGAATATTAATTGCTTTTTTCGATTGCTTTAAAAGTTGGAGTTTCTATTTCAATCCTTTTTTAAATATAGTATATACAATTCAGCTATCCTCTGGCTAGTAAATGACAAACGAAGATTCTAATTAAGTGAAATTAATGTCATACAACTACAATTTACGTGTGTGTTCACGTCGAAGCCATAAAAACAGTTTACGCTATATAGTATTATAGGTTTTAAATTTCAATAAGTACCTTTATGACTTAAAAAAATAACTAAGAACTAAAACATACTTAGTACATTAGACACATTTGATGACTCAACACGACACAATTATAGTTTTGTCAAGAATTCAACACAGTACCTTGGATTTAGCAAATTAAAGTTCATATTTACCACAACATTAGCATTACAAAATCAAAACTAATAACGCCGTAGCGTTATTAAAAATAACTTTTTTATGGGACTAAAACATGGAGCCGAATTTGCCGGGTCGAGCTGCAAGAAGCTATTTGCGGTATATACAGTTGCAGTTCTCCGAAGTGAAGTAGCGTTTCGACTTACTGAGCACACCAAGCTTTCTTGAGGATTACCTTTCATATTACCGTGAAACTAAACGCCGCTCGAGATGTCAACGCCGAGAATTTCGATACTGGTTGAGGCTTTTAGGCGAGTGCCTTCAAATAATGGCGATACGAGGGTTTCTTTTTAGCGGTGAACGCGCCCACCTGTGTCTTTATCGGGTCTTGATTTCATACAAAAGTTTGTTCCGATACATCTAACCAGCTGAGCATCTTCGAAACCGTCACTGATCTGACTGATGGTCACTAATCAGCTAGTACTCCTCTAGGTACCAAAGGAGTTGGTTTATGCGAAGTGTGTGATAGCCTTTAAAATCGTCAAGTGCCACGAATTCCACCTATATAGTAGCAATGTACGTAATAAAATTAGAATAGTAAAGTTATATGAAAGTTAATATTGACCTTGTACGAAAGTACCAATAGATTTACCGTCAATATTTAAACCACTCTAATTTTTTATTTATAGAATAAATTTAAGGACCTTTAAAACGATCGTCTGCGGCATTTTTTAAATTTTTATGTTCAAGGTTACACATTTTTTTACATGGATACTTGATTGTGATCAAACTTGTAATTACCTCGATAGTTACAGTTTTTCGATAGGTAATAAAAGTTTCTTAAGGAAAGCCAAACTTAAATTAAAATAAAATACTTAAAAAAATGCTACAAACATATATAATAATGAATGTAAATTATAGATATTTTTTTAGAACTTGGTATATATTGTAGAGATTTGCACAGTAGTTTAAAAAAAGCAAGTGGTGCTACAAACTTTGCTTGGTCTGGGCCTAAGATTTGTAACTGTTCTATGATAATTGGTCAATATAATAGGCAAGAAGGTGATCAGCCATCTGTGCCTGATACACGCCGCCAATTGTTAAAATATCGGTATAAAATATCAAATTGAGTTGTATAAAAATATGCATACAAGAATCTTACGAAAACCTCTACCTTTCGCAACTTGATTAAAAAGTGACTACGTGAGAGGATAAAGGACAAATGGTGCAAAAGGGATTCGAACTGGTTGCAATACAATCTAATTTAAGAGTAACCATTATGTCGGGGACTTACGTTCAGTCACGTTCATTGCCACTTCAGTGTAAGCTTTCACTTATCGACGTTTTCCAATCTGTAACGAATGGGTTAAAAAAGGATTCTTGATTCACGGCGCCTGAAATCATATATCGTAGATATGCTAAATATACAGATGATAAATGACGACCTAACGCCCTTAACAGGGCATGGGGGTATTTGCAATGATAATACGCTTGTTTAAATTCTTCTATGATGATTCGTTGTATGTTCATATCCCGTAGGTTGGGGCTTCACGATGCCTATAGTGTAATTTTATATTTCTTTTTAATTACAATTAAATTATCTACTCGTATAAACATTAGATTTATTCAGATTGTACTCTTTCGTCTCTTTATGTCTCATTACGTATACGCTGCGGGTAAAATAGACAAATGTGTACTTCAATTAAAGCAGTGAAATTAGGTAAAGAAGAGTAGATATTGCTAGGTTATCGTCCTCTATTGCATATAAACTTGCATCTTCATGTGACAATATCCTGCTGACTGCGATTGCTGAAAACCTATGAAAACTAAAGACAAATAAAAAAAATCTGTGCGTGGGCTAGTGTACACACGTAAGAAGTAAAACTTCTTTATGGCCTTATTTCGAAAAAGTATCTACTATATGCAACTTTACAGAAATTGGTTAAATAAAGTTAAATTAGATAATGTTTAACAAAATGCTTTTATTATCATAGACATGAATACAAATAATACAATTATTCCATTTAAACATATTAGAATATTACAGAATTTAATTAATTGAATTATAATTATTACTATCATTGTTATCGTTATTATATATTTTAGTTATAAATGGCTTCGAATGTCTTCGAATCAACCGTGGTACGAACAAGAAAAAGATGGTGCGTCACGGAAAAATGTGACTCGTAACGGAATAATGTGACACGTAAACGAAAACGTGTGACGGTAATTTTTTTACAACGCCGATAAAGAAGTTTCACTTCAGAAATATTATTGGGAATTAAATTTCGACAATATGATGTCAAGTTTTGTGAATATTAAAGTAAGTTTCTTATTTACATATTTATCCAGAATAGTAGTAATACAAATTATGCACAACTTTTTGCCTTACAATGACAAAACCAATTTGAACCTGTGGTAAAACTCCGCCCGTTATAGTACACAAATTCATAACATATATGTATACCGAAACTCCTGAACTTGGTAGATGACACGATTACCTAACTGACAAATGTCACACAATATGACACTGTCGCAAACTTCTCTAAGCAAAATTTACCGCTTGACTGTTTACGTTTAATAAACCTGTTTCTTGATGATACTACTCGTAATATTTCGTACTAATTTACATGTGAAATTAACTGACATTTTAAAGCTACACTTATTAATAAGCAAAGCACTAACACAAAAAGAAGAAATATTTGCCCATATTTACATCGTATGGGCACACACACAGAGGCATCTTGGACTGACTTTGCAGTTAAACTGTGTAAATAGTTAAAATTCGAGTCACAATGCCCTCTGGTGGTATATGACTATATACTTAAAAGATAAACTTAAAAGACAATGAGGGATTAGGGAAGAGTATCTTGATGTGGTCTCTACGTGGTCTCTGAGGAGCAGTATCTATCACGCCACTCTTCAACTGTCTCCCTTCGTATTACTCTCTTGCTATGGGATACATGAGTCATACCATAGTGCGGTTTACTCTTTAGTTTTTGATGCGTCTCCTTGTGATTGGGTGCGTGTCTTCTCATATCTGCACATGTGCTTTGATCCAGAATTTGAATATCTATCAAGCTTTCTCCTAGCTTAAACCACAACTGTATATCTGAAGAAAACGCCTGTAACCGCCTTCAGGGACGACCTGCACTCACAAAACGTTTCATTCTTTTCATTCTCCTGTTTCTTATATTTCCTGCATTCTTTAGCCGCTAGCTCGTGTACTTTATGAGACTACAGTACAGCCAGACAGCCTGATGAGCAGTAATTAGCCAGTTTCAATTACCTTTGTACAGCTTCTGTCTGTTCTCTCATAACGACTGTCAGAGTTAGCACAGAACGCACTTTGTTGCAGCCCTATTAAGGTATATTTGTGTTGACTTAGTTATTGATTACAATTTTAAGAACTGTTGTTCAAGATACGTAACTCAGCAACGAGCAAGCTTACACGTTCTTTATTTTTGTGACCTTCACCGGCAACCAAAATAATTAGTATATTCATGCAATGTTCTACTTATCAAACCTAAATTATTTGTTTGGTAGAACAGTGAGTTTGCTTGTATTGCTTGGCGCAATATTTATAAAAGGAATAACTATGTTGCTTTTCCGATTCAAGACAGAACAATTAAAAGATGCCAAACAGGAACTAAATGTAGTTCTTTTGTAATCGCTGCCAAAAGCAACCACTGACTGAAAAAGAAAAGAAAGACGATGGCCGTTATGATGTCTCCTGTAGTAAAATTCTCCGAAACTGAAATTCCTTCTTTCGTAAGAATCTTAATTTACAACATATACTATGACTATAAGAATAAACAAGACAATTTCGCGGGATGTTTAAATACATTTTGTCATTTAAACAGTTCAGGCGCTTTAATGGCATCAAAAATGTAATAGAGGTAAAATACTATATAATTACATTAATGTATAGAATTGAGTCCTGAACAAATGTTGTTGTGTTTATGCATTATAAACCTTCTAAACCGATTTAACACATCGCAATAAAACGAAATGGTATCTCGGTGTCACTCGTTGTCAGCTAAGAAGTCACAATTCTCAAGAAATTACATTCTCAAAGTTATTTTGAAATTAGAATACGAACGTTGAGGTTTTGAAATCTCGCTTAATTCTGTGTTTTGCGGTTTGACCTTAATGTAAGTTCAATTTTTGATAAAATTTAATGTCAATTTTTGAATGGTAATTATAATTATCCCAATATAAACACAGGTCGTTATGTTATCTGTTATTTAGTATTTAGTTCTGTATGGATACAAAACCTAAACATTAAATATAAAGAGATAAAAACCAGAGACCTTTACCATACATGGGCTTCCAATAACATAGTTTTAAATGAATAGTTTATATATTAATAAATGAGCTAAATTATTATTAATATAAATAGGATAAAAAAATCAAAATTGCTGCAATAAAATTTTGTCGTAATCGAGTTATGTGCGAACAGTGTTAACCTTCAAGTGTGTCATTAACCCAATGAAAATATAAGAATAATATGGTAGAATCAAATTGTGGTGGTACAATCGAAACTTCGCATATTCTACTACACATAATGGCGTGCAAATTGCGTACATAATTAAAAGGTAGTATTATTAATATTAGTTACATACTTATTTATTTATAACTAGCCGCCCAAAAAGCGCCACACTTAACAAGATAAGATAGAAGAAGTTAAAAACTTTGCAACCAATGTGTGTCCACCATAATAGGTGCAGACGGCGCGGCGTTCACTAACATAATGCTTAATTGCTCACAACGTACCAATGTTTACAATCAATAAGTCTACATAGACAAACATTACTATAGGATCACAAAACAAAAGACCTCAGATTACGAATGCCCTTCCTGTAATCAGATTGTATTGCGTTACATTACAATATCATCATAGTCAATTCTTACATATACATTATTTTATGTTAAAATGATTTACAGAATCAAATTAATATTAATTATAACGTTTCACTCAAATAATAAATAATAGAATGATACATATTTTCTAAACAAATTTTCTAAAACAGAAGTTGTATTTTAAGTAAATTTTTAAAAACTCTAGGAGGTCGATCTTTGAATCTTTTGAGTAAATTAATATAAACCTTGGATGGCACGAGGAGTAGACTTAAAAATATTTATATTTTTGTAAACGGGACAATATTTTTTTATAATACGGGACGGATATTTATTTTGCGGAACTGAAGACTAACACAGTAGACGTCAGTAGATGTCATTAACCGAGGCTGTAAGTAATTTAAGGCATATTCTAATTCCTTTCTTTTAACAACTTCTCATTCCACAACTGAGCGTTTTTTAAGACATATTTTGCCGCACCACCACCACTATGCGGAACCAGCTGCCCACTGTCTTTCCAAGTTAGTAGTATTAGTATATAAGTAATAAGTATTTCCAATCCTATCTGGTTTTTTGTCCTTTTGGACCGAAAGGGAAGAAAATAGTACCAATTCTTAAAAGACCGGCAAGGCACACGCGAGCTCTCTAGCATTGAGAGTGTCCGTGGGCGGCGGTATCAGTTAACATCAGATGAGCCTCAACAACAACACAACAACAATTGTATTCTTCATAGAAAAATAGTGTGACTGCGAAAACTAGATTAAAGTTTATTTCGTGCATGTCTATCGTAATAGTCTTCCGAAATTTAAAACTAGATAGCAACTTATCGTTTGTCGGTCAAGAATGCTGGGCCATTAATCGAGTCTTTTTAGCGAGTGTTGCAGTGATTTAGGACGCAGAACAATGCCCGCTGTGAGATATGGACTGCAATGTGTCCCTGGAGACGATGTCTTTTTAGATTTACATTTTCGCATCTGCAGAACTTTAATATATTACTTGCTTTGCATATTTAACCTCTTACGATCGAATGATTTAAGTATAAGAATTAAATAATAATAATTGTTATAAATTGTGAATTAATTCTAATTTATTCTATTAAGTGTTTTAAATAATAATAATTTACTAACATATTTTTTTGTATTATTAAAACGAGTGAGGATGAAGGACCTTCTACCAGTCCCGAAACCAAGGCCCGAAGACCCCAGTGGCTCTTCTATTTTATGTTATGTATCTTCCGGTTTTTTTCGTCACTTTAATTTAAAAAATGTGAGATTGTATTCACATTTATTTTACTAAAGTTTAATTTGAAATACCAAGTACCACGACATTTCGTACCACGACTCATGTCACATATGTAGACTAAACGATAAGAATTTCGCAAAATATAAATATAGCATGTGTAGGTCACATTTGCAGTTAAGACATTAACGGACAAACAGGTCAACAGAAGATTTAGGAAGAGAAAAAGAACGGATACCAAGTAAAAGATGGAGTCGTCTTTCACCACTTACTTTCGGATTAAAACTTAAATAAACACGTCTAAAGCTCTATACTTCGTTAAATTATTTTCTCTTTCGAATCTTAAAATATGCGTATATAAAGAGGTTTACAGACAATTTCGTAACAAAATATTAAAAATTATACAATATATATAATATCTGTTGGAGGTTTCTAATTTTTAGGGGACTGAGCTCTGGAGGCGAGAGGCTAGTTTAAAAACACTATCTTCATGTTATTAGCTATTATGTTATTAGTAATATTACACACTTTTTAAAAAATTGAAACATATTCAAATTCTAACAACATCCTTGTGAAAATAATTAGCAATATCTCGAGGAGTCATTGTTGCTATGCGGATAAATATTTAATGGTAAACTCACGTATCTACTAAATGTATTAGACTGTAGGTAGTCCTCTTACCGCCAATAGCTTGAAAAAACTTGGGGCGAACACATTTCCGCATTCTCTACGTTGCCATTATAGCTTAGCCTTCTGTGTCTAATATATCGCTATTAAAAACTAAGAGTTAGTTTCAGAAACGAGACGTAGCCTGTCTTCGGTTTTCCATCACCATACGAGCCAATTTTAACTGTGTAGACAAAAAGCAAAGCATTGCCAGGGTTCAAAGGTACAAGATTGTAGTTACAAGATCGGAGAATCATACTAGGCTCATCTTGCATCTGCCTTTAGAATATTGTGTACGTTAGAAAATTTATTAAATAACTGGTTGATTGACTTAATTGATAACGCTTCTAAGTTATAGGTTCTTTTGGATATTTTTTTATTCGATTCTCGGTGTAATAATAATTATTTGATTGTTATACTGTGCTTTATCAATGTCAATCAATAAAATCACAAAAGAAATAAGGAAGTTTATAAAAATCACGTAGATATATTTATATTAAACCATTGTAATAAAATTATAACATTTTAAACCCATGATTAATTAGAGGCAAAATCTTAAACTAATAAATGTAAGATATAACTAAAAGCTCTATTAAAGGGTTAACCGTCTAAATTTGGTGTCGATATCACATACTGATCCGACCGAGACCACGCGCCAGGCGTGCCTACGTTACTCACTAACTCCGACCCGCATTCTAAGCATTTCTCTTTCTAAAATTGATATGCTTAACATTCAAGGACCATTTGTCAAGCTGGTTACGATATAGGAACTATTATACGGTTCGAACTTATTGGTTGTGGCAACATAAAGAATTGATACCATGTATAAAACATATAATAATTTATTATTTAAATAACAGATGGAAACGTATATTTGTTATATCATTTACATAGCACATCGATTTTATCATTTCTTTACGCCAGTATTCAACGTGGTCTCTTGATGTATTGTCGTTAACCAAATATAATAAAAAAATATTTAGCTTTTCGTGATCTAGTTTGAGGACAAGAAGACACTTATTATAGGTAAGATTTTTTTATAATTATGATTGTCTATTAATACATATATTTAATAGTAATATTAAAAAGGGGTTTTAATTAAAAAGATCTTTGCCGTTTATTTCAGTTCTAACACATATTTAATATGCAAATGGACTGTTAGTATTCGGTACTCAAATGAAACCTTTTGTTTTTTAGAGAATCCAACCATTTTTACCCTTCCCAGTCCAGGACCAATTCCTTCATTTGAAAATTAATGTAATGTCATTAAAAAGCTAGCGTCAAAAAGTCACATTAAAACAATAAAAATGTCATATAGTTAATCAAGATTAAAGTTAAATAACGCAGACGAAATATTACAAGAATTTTATAAAGCGAAAATTGTTCTTGTTAAAAAGTAAATCACACAACACGAGAAAGTTTTGAATTAAGAACATCATAACTCAAGCACGAAGAATAGGACACAATTAAAAGAGTGAATTTCATACTTTTAAGTTTATAACTTCGCTGCAATACATCCTTAATAGTTCCAAACTTTAAAACCCAGAACTTGAGTTCGCTCTCAATAAGAACTGAGTGCAAAAAATGTTCGAAACTAAAAGTTAAATGTTTCTTCCCTTTGCTTACTTTTTTATCGTGCCACGCTTTATAGCCTTTTTGTGGTTTACGCTCGAATGAAATAGCTGTTCGGGATAATTTTTACAATTGTTGGAATATTTAACCTGGAAGTTTTAGGGTAAACCCGCGTTTTATAGAAACTCTGGGGTTTATTTGTATAATAAACCTCTTGGAGTCTTTTAAAAGTTAATTTACCCGTTACATATTATTTTATGATTTATTTCTATACTTTCATTATAACAAAAATATTTAATATAACAAAAAGGTAAAATTTGTCCCCTGAACCGGTTATGAAAATTCTTATTCCAATCGTAAGCTGCTTCATTTATGAGTGTCATATGTTTTATTACACCCAAAACACGAGAATACCTTTTCAGTGTAATAAGATTAAGAAAGTAAGTGGGAGGAAAAACGGACAAACGTTTCTAAAACGCTGCCTTAATGATTAAAGATACCTGATGATTGATTTCTAGAGAGTTGTGGAGCATGATAATGACTACAAAAAAGTCAGCGTAACTTTTACATTATATAAATCTAGAATGATTCACAAGGAAGATTCAGGTACACAATTTATCAATGTCTAAGGGTACGTACGTAATCTATAAAACAATATGTGATGGTATTCATAAAAATAGTGTACCATTATATCAGCCAGTCCATTTTTCGTTCCTAACATATCTTTCTAAAGATTACATTCCGACACGCTTTGTCAGTGAAGAACGCTACATTAGCTTTCAAAACACTTGGAATACCATCGTTTATCTTTTAACGTAATAAAGGAAATTTCGACCCCGAAGACACTCGCAATTCCGCTAAGAAAAATACAGATTTTCATCCACTCCGACGTGACATCACTTCCTGACGTCGCGTCTAACAAAGAAAAATGCATTATGTGGCATGCAAATCCGCCCGAGCAACTGAAGTAACAATCGGCCACAGCTGGGTATTCATCCCACTCCACTTATCAAAGAGATAAATGAAATGAAGTTTTTTGATGCCACTTTTTATTTTCACTTCAAACGGTCATTTGCATTGTGCAAAGGAACGTTTTGTAAAATCGATTCTGTTTCTCGCTGCGGACTGAAATTGGAACAAAGTTTTTATGACTGCCCATTTATTATATTCTTTTTCATCTTTCAGTGCTGCCAAGGAATATAAATGACTGGCTGATGCCTGCGACTTCACGGAATTTGGATAAAAAATTATAAGCGCCTATTTTTTGATGGGATCTCCCAAAAAAAGAAGCAGAAATCATTTTAAAATTGAACATAATTTATAGGAGTTTAGTATAGCTGTGATTTAGAGGCGATTAATTAAACAACAACTACTACTACTAGGTACTACTAGCTTCAGATTTTATAAAACTTTTTAATTAAAACGTAAACAAAATAGTACTGTATCACTCAATACGACTATATTAAAAAGGTAAAACAAAAGAATTCATCAGAAAATAACTCGAAACAATCAAATATTCAATACTTCGTTTGTGCTTAATTTCCTTTTTGCCATAATTATATTCATTCTGAGTTTCCCATTTCGACTCATTTATCCTGATCGCGTATTATATAAATGAAACGGTAACAACAATTATTTGATTCATCCAGACCTAATTCAGAAGTTGTCTTGCAAGGTAGCAAAATATGTCCTTAAATGTAGGAGAAGTTCGACCGATTCCAATAGAAGTACCGGCTTTCCAAATCAATATTTAAAAAAAGTGAATGATACTACTCGTACTATTATTATGTCAAAATGTTCCATTGTTGTTCTATAAATAGATAAGCTCATTTCTGAAAGTTGTGTTAGTGGCGCCGTTAAACTTGCACCACTCTCCCCTGTCTTCGGCAAGCGCCTGGGTTGGTAAGACCGTAACTGGATCGGTCTAGCGATTTTCTCCCGCTACCAATTTCGTCTAGCTATCTAGCACAAAGTTGAATTCTACCCAGTATTTTATCCTTTATTTATCAGTTTAGTCTGAACGTTCTTTATATATATTTACTTATAATAAATAGAAATTTAATTAAAAAGTTTAAAAACAACTAACGCATACCTAAAACTGGAACTCGCATGAATGATAAACTCAAAAATATACAAGTCCTATTTACAATTTTAAATTATGTAAAACATTCGGAGGCAGCACAAATTCATCATCGCCGAAGACAATAGCTTCCAGACAGACTTGACGAGCCGTCATAGCGCGCTATCTCGAATGCAAACATCCAAACTCGCACGATTACTTTGCAGACGTATTGCAGTGTTTGTTTCCAATGTACTTGGAACGGGAATTAGAAAGAAAACATTGTAAACTTAAGCTTAAGGTATGTGAACTTCATAACAGCAACTGCCAAGAATAGTTTGTAATCAGGAACATTATTTTGATTTCCATATATTTTGGTTTCATGAAGAGAATATTAAAACAAAGTTGACATTCGACATAGGTACATATTATACTAATTAAATCTTGGATATTGGATATTTAGTATTGGACATTTTATTTAAGAATTTTGTATACTAATATACATATATTAGTTTTCATTTAGTTTTATTTTGCTTTAGTTAAAACATTGTTTTTATCTTAATCAGAGCCGAGAAGGTTCTACATTCCATAGTCATTACATTTAAAAGAACATTAAGCGTACAACCCTAAATGTCCGAAATTCACATTTACTCTTAGGATGAAGAAAACCATTATGAGAAAATCGATGTCTTAGAGCCAAAAATAGAGAGCGCCTGTCAGATATAAAAGTCTGACGGTTTTATGAAATAAATATCACGAGCAATTTGTCTTAAAGAGTCTGTTAAGATTACATAGAACGATTACAGCCTAAGCTAAATAAAAATCAAATTTAAATAAAGAGATGCCGAATTTAAGGAAAAATTTATATTATGCAAAACATAGTCGTAACCTAGAGCACATATTTAACAGCAATTAAACCTGTGTTTATATGTTAAAGCATCGAATAATCCACATATATTTATTTGTTTAGACACCTTATAACTTATTACTTTCTAGAGTTCTATATTCGAATTTGCAACGAACATGAGCGAAAACGATAAAAGACTTAAAATAAACAAACTTTAAAAAATATATATATTATTGCAAGCCCGGTTGTCGTTTTAAAACATCAACAACCCACCTGGCCTTGGCTTCGTGCTTTTTACTTCCGGTTCGCGATTACCATGGAGGTCCTGCTAACACCATTTAGCCATCGTTTGGCTAGCCGCAAGCTCGCCGGCTTCCGGAATTTCCACCCAAGAGTCGTTTATAAATGGAACCGCGTAATTTAACCAACGGCAAAGTGCACCGAAACCTTAGGTATTGCAAACTTAGTTCAACTCCTTAAGTAGGGATTTTCAGACTAAGATCGGTATCCACTGGGTAAAGGATTAAGTTATTCCACATTCAGTATGAAGTTTTCAGTTAATGTTATGAGCTAAAAACTTATGGTTTCGTTATTAGAACACATTTACTTAGTTAATACTGAATTCTACTTTGGTTTACTAAGTTATCAATGAAAAATAGATGCGGTACTCAAAAGTCTCAATGTTCTAAATTAAACAATATTGTATTTTTTTGTATAGAAAAAGACATCTGTTTCAACCCAAGACGTCTTGTTTCTAGCCGTAAGAATATTTTTTTTAATATTATTTTTTTGCTCTAACATCTGATCTCAAACACATGTCACAAGGAGGACAATCAGATACTCATGAAAATATGTTATAGAATAATGAAATCACATGAGAAATTATGATGGAGCAGCGCTAACTAGATCCATGCAACTTCTCCACAATCTTAAGTATTAACGGTTATTTAAACAAATTAGGCAAGCGATAAGGTTAGGCATTTCTAAATATGTCGTTTAGTAATCGGTCATTAATGTTAATAGCTGTGCCGTTCTTTAGATAAATTTATCGTTTACTAGTAATAACTTGTATATTGTTGCTTCTACTCAATTGAGTAAGTTTTGTGTTTTTCTAAATCAAATAGTATAAACACCAAATATTCTATGATATTGTGTCATATAAACCCAAAAAATGCAGAACTTTATATGCAGAATTTTTATTTCAACTAGTTCAGTTTCACGTACTTGGAGCACGCCGTTAGTTATGTTGTTATATAAATAACGGGTTCATATTTAAACGCAATTACAATATGATATAGATATATATATATATATATCTTGTTAATTATTTTTACAATAACAAAAAGATTTAATTTTAAATTTAAATTTAATAAACCTATGATAGCTACCACATAAATAACGGTATACCTAGCTGATCTGGCAAGAAGCTATCGACATATTTTTAAATTCGAAACAATAAAAAAGTTTATTAATAATAAGTATCTAAAAATTGTTTAGCCCTTCAATTTTTAGATACTTTGTCAAGTGGTATTTGGTGTAAAAAGTACTGCATCTGAAAAATGCAGTACTTTTCACACTGAAACTGGATGAGTTTCTAGTTTACAATCAAAACACTTTCATAAATACAGTTGATTCTTCTTACATTTTTAGAGGCTTAGGCTTTATTATTGAAATCGCTAGACACTCATATACCATCAGATACATTGAAAGCCACAGGCACGGAAAGCTTAAAAATAAATCGATACATCGCGCCTATTGACTGCGCGAATGGATAAAACTAATGCTTGCATTCAATTTACTATGATATAAAAAACTAAGATACATATGACGAGCATAATAAATGGTAAAGAAACGATGGGTAAAAAGCAACAAGAAGATATAAACATTTTCTAATCACGACCCCAATTTTAATTTATTAGATATAATGCAGATATATCTATACATGTACATTGCGAGAAGAGGCTCTGGTATGATGCCTGCTGGCCCGCTGGTCCTCCCCTTGCCCTTCTCGCTAGTTCGAACCTGGATTCGCCAGAGATCCGCTGAACTCCAGAATCAACGATGGTCGCGAAGTGTAGATTGCAAACAGTCCAAAATGTCTCTGCCGGCTGTGAACCCGCAACTTACTAAGCGACTTCTAAACCTGAACAGAACCAATCTCAAAACAATGATAGGGACAATCACGGGCCATTGTCTCCTTAATAAACATCTTTTCGTCCTAGACGCGACAGACAGCCCCTTGTGCAGAGGCTGTTTCAGCGCTGAGGAATCAGTCACCCACGTAGTCCTGGAATGCGAGGCTGTGGCTGTGACAAAAATCCTCGGAACTGTGAGGTCGCTCCGCGAAACCTGTGAAGTGCCCGGGAGACTTCTGTGCTTCTGGAAGGAGTTAGGCTGGCTAAATTAGCCAGGGCTTTTACGCACAACGGACCGACTACGCGTCTAAGTGCGGAAATTGAGTCCACCCTACCTTACCTATACATGTACAGAGTTGGCCTAGTGGCTTCAACGTCTCCTGGGGCGGTCTTGATGGTGGAAGGAGTGGGGGTTCCGGTGGCGTCCAAGATGAAGTACCTTGGTCTCGTCTTGGATGGCCGCTGGAACTTCGAGGCCCACTTTGAAGCTCTTGGGGGGAAGGTTGTAGGGGCGGCGGGGGCGCTTGCAAGGCTATTGCCGAATATTGGGGGCCCTAAGCAGAGTGTGCGGAGGCTGTACTGCGGAATCATACGCAGTATGGCATTATATGGGGCCCCTGTATGGGATGATAGGCTGAGGGCGAGGAACCGCACCCTACTCAGGAGGCCACAGCGAGTGATGGCGGTTCGGGCGGCTCGATGCTACCGGACCGTCTCCTTCGAGGCGGCGTGCCTGTTGGCGGGGACTCCCCCCTGGGAGTTAGAGGCGTTGGCCCTAGGCGACCTGTATCGTCTCAAGTGTGAGACTAGGGCCGATGGGCTGAACTGGTCGGACCGGCAAGGAGGCAAGCCAGGGAGGCCACCTTTAATAGATGGGCCCATGATCTGGCTATGCCTAGGGCGGAAGTACGCACCGTGGAGGCGATTCGCCCATGCCTGCGGGAATGGGTGAATCGCCCGAGTGGAGCCGTGTCCTTTCGGATGGCGCAGATACTGTCTGGGCATGGGTGCTTTGGGCGGTATCTGCACAAGGTGGCGAGGCGGGAAACCCTTCCCATCTGCCACCATTGTGGTGCCCCAGAGGACACGGCGGAGCACACCCTGGCCGATTGTGTCACTTGGTCGAGGCATGAGCTAGTGTCGGTCGTCGGGACGGACCTCTCGCTACCGAGCGTTGTTGCAGCAATGCTTGGTAGCCAAGAGGCATGGCGTGCGGTGGCCTTCTTCTGTGAGCATGTCCTGCTGCAGAAGGAGGCTGCCGAGCGTCAGCGGGATGTGCGTGGCGATGGCCGGAGGGGTTGTGCTCGGCGGCGGCGAGGCGGGGGTGCGGGGGCAAGACGCGAGGAGCGTTTGCCCAACAGCATCCCCCTGCGCTGAGCCCGTATGCAGTCATATTCGCCTGAGTTCCCTGGGTTGAATGCCTAGTGCGACCCCCGGGGGACTCAATGCGGTGCCAGACGTCATTCATTTAGAATGAATGTGTCCGGCATAGCAGGCGATATGGAGGGCTCAGGAGGAAATTTTAGTGGGTCGGGTTTCTCCCCTCTGATTAGCAGAGGGATAAGAGTTAACCATCCCCACAGTCCCCGCGATAGCGACTGCATGCGCTCGCGGGCCTGCAGTTGTGCATTTTTACCTCCTCCATAAAAATAAAAAAAAGTGGCTTTAACGTGCGACTCTCGTCTCTGGGGTCGTATCTTCGATGCACCCCGCCTATGCACCAATGGACTTCATCCTATGTGCACATTTAACATTGGCACAAACAGTGAAGGATAACTTCGTCAGGAACCGGCTTGCTTAGGTCTAAAAAGACGACGGCTGTGTCAGGCATAGGAGGCTGATCCTACTTGCCTATTACATTGACAAATGATCATGAAACTGATACAAAAATCTGAGGCCTTAAACTTATTTTATATCTATACATATTTTAATATTTCCAATGTCTTTAATTACGAGAAGTAATCATCATAATTATATAACTAGCACTTTAATCTTAGATATATATGTACTTGGCGTTGACATATCAAACGACGTTCAGTTTCGCGGTCATTTGGAGGGAAAGGCTAAATTAGCCTCCAAAAAGCTTGGTGTCCTCAGCAAGGCGAGACGGTACTTCACTCCGGGCCACCGCTTGCAACTCTATAAAGCGCAAATACGGCCCCACATGGAATACTGTTCTCACCTCTGGGCGGGGGCTCCCCAGTACCAGCTCCTTCCACTTGACCGTATCCAACGAAGAGCGGTTCGAATCGTCGATGACCAATCCCTCTCCGAGTGGCTCGATCCTTTGGCGTTGCGTAGAGATGTGGGGTCACTCTGCATCTTCTACCGCATTTACCATGGAGAGTGTTCAGAGGAGTTGTTCGGATTAATACCTGCAGCTGAGTTTCAGCATCGGACGTCGAGGCAAACTACAAAATTCCACCCGTATCACCTCGACGTCCGACGTTCCACGACTGAGCGTTTTTCAAGGCAATTTTTGTATTTCAAATATTTCAAGGAAGTATTTCCGAACCAATTCGACTTAGGGTCCTTCAAGAAAAGAGCGTACAAATTCTTAAAAGGCCGGCAACGCACTCGCGAGCCCTCTGGCATTGAGAGTGTCCATGGGCGGCGGTATCACTTAACATCAGGTGAGCCTCCTGCCCGTTTGCCCCCTATTTTATTTAAAAAAACCACTGATTTTTCAAGTATCATATAATAGTGATATTACGCATCGCATTGTATTACTATATGTGATTTGAGATTCTGAGGTACGCTTAGGTACTTCGTGTCTATTCCTATTTCGCTCCTGTATTTGACTTAAATAACGTTTAATATTCAATTACTTCTGTGTAATTATAATATGTTAATCTTATAAATAATTTCTGTTGAATTGAGTACTCTTCCTTTTTGAAAAAGGAATTTATTCGTTTTTTATCCCTTCTTTTTGCTCTCCAACTGAAAGTCGGCAGTCAATGTCCGAAAATCACCCTGTTAATTGCCAATCTAAACAATTGTTCCACACACTTGGCCCCTCACAAGTTCCGTTGCCAAGTGGACATTTTACGCCTACCAGAATTGAGTTATCCTGCAATTTTTCTCAACATTATGGTCTTCAAAAGTTAAGGGAGGTGTTGGCCAAATGTCTCCTTTCTCTGTTTGATCGCACGGATAAGTTCTACTTTAGTCTACATTTCTACTTGGCAGACATATAAAAAGATTAAACACACAACATTCGTATGTAATAAATAAAGTTATTGAATATAGGTCGGCCAAAAGATTTGCTTTTAGCTTGCGTATCTAAATATAGTTACTACTACTGTAACGTATAGGTGCAGACACAGCTTATTAAATCATGTTAAGCCTTAACCACACCGCGGATCCCGACACCAACCGAATCTCTGCAGTCCAACCTTGAATTAACGAGTCGCTGACTCGCTTCAACAGCCTCTGCCAAGAATCGTATAAATGCACCCAAGCCTTGCACGGTATAGTTCGCCCCAGTGACCACGAATAGTGCTCTCGACATACTCTAGAATGAGTTCTAGAAAAAATATCTAGCGATGACGTGAATAAGCTCAAGGAAGGCACAGTCTTCGGATAATAATATAAATTATTGACAACTTTATACAAAAACAGCTGATCTGCAACACTCAAACAAGTCTCAAATACCTTTATTTTAGAATATTTTTTATGTTAATAGGAAATAACAATACGTGACCCAAAGATAGACAGGAATTATTAATATCGAATTCCTCATGTGGATTAATTAAATATGTGGGTGTTTTATACGCTGCGTATTCACTCAATTAATTAAGGATTGCCAGCGTTCCCATATACGAGTATAGTGCATTCAACAAATTGAACGGATATGAAGGGTTATATTGGAATGATTAATGAAAATGTCATTATCATTTTTGACTTTTTTAACTTGGAGTTGGTCGTGATTTTGTGTGATTTTCGGTTGAGAAGTGGGAAAAGTATTTCATTTCTCTATTGAAACACTAGTGGTAAGTTAATAACGTTTTAACTTAAGCGTTACGACTGTGTTACATATATAAAAAAATATATTAAACTATGCTGATTTATGAGGCGATATAAATGTGGTTTGCTCCTCCAGTTTTAAGTGTTACTAATGCTAGTTTTCCTAAGATGGTTTTCGTTCACCATACAAGCTAGTATTAATCTATACTAATATTATTATTTAAAACAGAAAACATTTGCATTTTTGTATGCATGTTTGTGGACCGATTTCAAAAATTATCTTTAATCTTTTTAATACATGTAGAGTATTTTTATGTTGGTTGTATAGTAAAATCTATATAATGGTGAGATTATGAATGTAAGTGTCTAATTATCTGAAAGTAGGAAATTAAAAACTGAGAAAATAAAACTTTTATGAAAACAAATATATATATATATATATATATATATAGTCCGACTTAGTAGACTTTCCACTGCGACGAGATCGGTATTTACGCCAGTAAAACCGCGTGGCATTGCTAGTAGCATAAATATAAAAATCTCTTGGTGCATAGCAAAACTCTTGGATGAGAAAGTTTTACAAGCTATTAAGTATTAAGCTGGTATTTTCTAGGCTAATACTGCGATGTATGTAAATATAATTACTTTAATTTACTCGTAACGTAAACCGAAAGAAATGTTCGTGATACGTAGGTAAACTAGATTTAGTTGATATACATTTTGAATCCTTAAATAAAGTTTAAAGAAAAGATTTTGTATATTATTTGAATACATAAATAAAACCTTCGCCTTCTAAATTCAATTCTATTCCTCTGTTCGAGCAGCCGAATAATTGCATACAAATAAACATACGTAGTCTAAGAACTCGTGACCTTTTGACCGTTGACCTTTTGAATTATTACAAAATCTTACGTGGTATTGACGTCAACGGAGCCCTTTTTAATAAAACATTTTTCATTAAAATGTAAACTGTTGATCTATCTTTATGTTTTGATGAAAGTTTTTTAGTTTTACATTATCTCGTTTGCAGTGGTTTCTCTTCATTCAGGTCGTAGATTCAAATTCCGTCTGTGTACCAGTTATCTCTTCTGTCTTACGGGTACGGTATCTTGTCGTACAGGCTTAACACTCGTTCATACGATGAAGGAAAACATCGTGAGTAAACCGACATGCCTTACACCCAAAAAGTCGAATTGTTTTTTATTCAAAATATATGTTATTTTGTACAAATATGAAGGCTCTGGATTCAATTCTCTGTTGACTAGAACTTGACATATGACTGATCAGTGACCACACATGAGTTAAAATAATTGAACAGACGCAGATACTTTGGCCCTGTGTGACTCCTACGGGCAGCAGTTTTCTTATTCAAATGCGTTATTCAAGTACTATACATCAGTGACCCCTGCATAAATATTCGCTACACACTACAGCTGCCCGTCAAGATATTTTCAAACCAATACGTCTAAGGGTCCTTCAATTAAACGGCGTACCAATTTTTAAAAGATTACGATCATATTTGGCCTTGTAAATATGCTAGTATAATTTAAAAACAGATAAATTTTCGTCTTTGTTATTTTTTCATATTGAAAACATGAAATATATTGTTACTCACAAAATGTATTACTAGGTTGCGATACTGATATCGCAAAGTAATTGTTATATTATTCATTTGCGTCGAAAGAATTGCCGGTGGCCGATGATTAGACCTTGAACTGCTGAGTTTTAAAATTAATATTTTTGTTTCAATAATTGTGTCCTTTAGGGGGATTAAAAATATGTCAGCTATACAAGGTCAAGGCTAACATTAGCAAAAGAGCTTAGAATTAATGAAATTATTACAACAAGTGCTTATAAATATGTCAAATGCACATATAACAATATCCTAAACAGTTCTTACAGCATGTTAATGATAAATCGTGCCTACGCCATACCTATTAGACTGTTTAACATCCAACTTGTACGCCATTACTTCATCATGTTATTTAAAGCGCGATGATTACAACATTTATGGTATAATTAGAACTATTTTATAGTGTAATTTTAATAGATAACATAAAACTAGTATTATGAATTAATTTACGCGTATTTAAATATTTTGCTTTTTACTTTAAAATTTTGTTAATTTTGTTTCATTACTGTGTATTGTTGTCATTACGTAGTAGCTAGTAACGCCGGTAAGAGTTTAAAAAAGTATTTCAATATGCGAAATCAGCCTTTCTAAATTATTAGTCAGCTCCCAGACTACGTTGATACTCGACAATACAAACGCGATACGTGTTGACCTTCGCATGATAACTCAGTCCACTTCAACCGCTTGCAAAACGCACACGCTCAAAATGGCCGAAACGGACACATCTAGTTTTTGGGACGAATTAACGAGCCCCCTTAACCTAGTGCTCATATTTTTCATTGTGTACCTTTTGTATAAGATAATAAGGTCGCAATTCGAAACAATTGAGCCGGTGAATATCCCGCCGCCGATGCCTAAGCTAAGGAAAGACATGACAGTTGCCGAGTTGAAAAAATACGACGGCACAAATGAAGATGGCAGAGTATTATTAGCTGTTAATAGCATTATATTCGACGTTACTGCGGGAAAACGATTTTATGGACCAGGTAAGCTGTTTTCCTTATTACATCTGACTTACGAAACAATGTTTGAGGTTAATTAAGAATATAACCTCTATTTTGTTTATCACTGTTTCTTCGAATTATTCGTTGTTAAATAAGACTTTACGCTATAAAAAACTTGTGGCATTCGAGAGCAATATCAATGACCTATTTATTTCAGTTGATGGATATACATTGACTTGTGAATTTTAGTGTATTAGCAAGTATAGTACAAACCTGATGTGTTTGCATATTATACACTCTTTGTCTTACATTACATACAGGTTTCTAAATTAATGGTTTAGTTGTCATTTCCTTCATTATATAAAAATAATAATATATAATTACTTTTACATTTTAAATTAGTAAATACCTATTGCCAACAGACCGAAACAAATTAAGTATCAAACAACGACAATTAGACAGAAAGTATTTTTAAGCAATGGTTGAAAGTCAAATGCAGGCTTATGTAAGAATTAATATTCAACTTACAATGCGTCACTTGTTTAGCATTGCATGACAGGTATTTTAAACGCAGGATGGCGCGACCTGATTTTAATAACCGACACAAGAACGGATAAATTATAAAAGACTTCTATTTCTTTCTCCTTATTATGAGACGTAAATTAAGTCTTAATAGCTTTCAGAATTTCTGCTTACGTACCTAACATGTATCGTTGAAAATTTACTGGAATACCTATTGCCTAGAGACATCATCTCAGTCATTAAAACAAGTTTGTTCCACCTTGAAGATGTTGAAAACAATTGATGGCGTGTTTCGTTTGATGGTGATTGGTGAAATGAAAAGACGGAATATGGGGGAAGGGGACAAAATACGGATAAGAACAAGGACGCAATATAAAGATGAATGTTGTAATATTTAAACTCGTGTTGGGCTGGAGATTTTTATTTTACATTAACACCTCGTTCATTACCGTAACATACCATATTTCGAGTTGTTATTGCCACGCCGTTTGCAAATTAAAAACAAAACACGACCTTTTTTCGTCCTACGTTTAACATTGCAGATATTTTTCGTAATCGTCTCCTTCAATGTGCACTACGCATTTGAATGTTTTATCCTTTGAATTACAAAGTTACGCACTTTGTAATTAAATGAACGTGACCAAACATTCTTTAACCAAACGTTTACGCTAAGAACCGTAAATAAACACTTATTAAAATTGCATTTATCATTATTACTTAGACACTTGAACAAAAAATGATAGAGTGCAAAATTGTTGACTAATGATGCGTTGTCAAAAATATTTCAAGTCATTGCTTGACGTGGACCTTTGATAATATTTTTAGATGGAAAATTTACATTAATCTGCGTTGAACGCGGGCATCTTAATATTTAAAACAGCACGAATTAGGCCCGTTGTAGACAATTCTAGGAACTATCGAAACTTATAAAGCTGACTTTTTTGACTTTTATTAAGCGAGTTCTATTGAACATTTCTTATCAATAAGTTAGGTCACAGAAGATCGGGCTCGAGATTAGAAACAAGAAGTAGGCAATAAACAGGAGCAGATATGATAGTTAAGCTATCAATACATTATACTGGCATGTAGAAAGATTTTCTTTAATCAAACAGACAGCGATAACTTTTTGCAGCACGCAACTCCAAGGTTCCAACATCGTTACGGATATTGTGGGAATGCATACTAAAATGTCGGGATTGGTGACGTTGTCGCTGTTACAGTTACGGGCACAGGAAGAATAGAGGGTTAATTAGGGCAGCCAGGTCGCGTATTAAAACATATTGGTTGTTTTATTTATTCATTAAAACGGTACGTGTTTGATGTATTGTCATCTATTTTTGAAGCAATTTCGGTAACATTAAAAAGTATTAGTATGTTTTGTAATGATTTATAATGAATAAACTTTATCTTGTTTGTTATCATTATCTTTATAAAACATCTGAATAAGACAGTTTGATATGAAGAAAACAACTATTCAATTGTTTTCAAAACGTATTTCAATTCGCACAAAATTGTTTCTCTTGCGCGGAAGGGCTTTGGCCTAGCGTAAGCCGATACGAATAAACCGGTGTTTAATACAAGTTTTATCCAAATAGAATGATTGTATCATAGCTCTATAGACTATAGAGTAACCCCTGCGTATTCTTAGTACATTACAAAGAGACTACGATAACATATTATATATAAAATGGTCTGAAAGACGGATGATGGAATTTTCTTCCATAACTATATTCGCCAGTTATGATATATTATATTTCTCTTAACTACGTTATAAAGTTAATAATTACAGCAATTTATTTTATCCTTGTAGCAAAATTGTTATAAAAACTTTTAAATTATTCACTGTTTCATCAGACCTTGGTTTGATGTTAGGAAACACTTTATTTACAGAAATAAATAGAAATATTGTATATTTGAACCGCTACTCTTAACTATAAAAACAAAGGCAAAAAATACTGCTTTCTTAATAAGTACCCAATATTTTGCATGCTCATCGCTCATAAGTATATCTTCAATCTTTATAAAATATGTATGTACAAATATTTATTAACTTTAATAGCATTATTTAAATTACCAAGTCATTGACTCTCGTACTATAAAACATTAAACTCAATTAATATTACGTAAACTAAAAACTCATTGCTAACTAGTGTTGTCCCTCTCGCACAACTTTTTCAACTGGGGTCAAAGTCGAATTATATTTACTCAATGATACACGCGTTCCAGAATGTATTGCTACTAAACTAAAACAACAAAAATTTGTACAAAATAAAAGTTGCTTGCTGCTTAAAATGCTTGCGTGAATTAATACAATGAGCAGTAGTGTTGCAATCTATGTGTTGCCTACGACTCAAACCCCAACCTACAACAGGTTAGAACCCCGCATTTTACACTCTACGGTAACGAAAACATCGTGAGGCAACCTGCATGGCTTAGACCCAAAACACCTAGTTACCTATTAGGAGAACAAATGATCACGAAACAGGTACAGAAATCTGAGGCCCAGACCTAACAGATTGTATTACTACTGGTTTAAATGATATAAAGGTTCGTTTCTAACTAATAACTGTTCTATATATTTATATAAGTTAATATATTTTTTCTGTATACACTATACAGGTTGGAAAAATCTTTCTTACTTCACGTTAAGATAAATTAGTAAATCATTAATTTATTATATATGCCAGCAATGTAGGTTCGCTGTTGTTATCATTTTTAAAATTTCGGGTTGATTATAATATTTAAAAAAAAATCGGAATAGATAATATGTTATAGCATTTAACGTCATTCACATTTTTATAAAAGAGCCACACGAGTATTAGTTAAAATCAATTAACAGATAGTTGCTTACAAGGTAACTCAAAACTCTCAGGAATATATCTCGCTATGTACAACAAATGTTCTAATCAAATGTTCATTTTCATATTACCAATGTAACTAAGGATAACCGCAGAACAATTGAATTGGCTTATCTATCGAAGCCATCAAAGCAAAGCCAATAAATACTAAACTCATTATAAATACTAAAATGAGAAAAACTTCTTGCATGACAGGAAGTTAAGTACCATAGATATTAAATCAATAAAATACGTCCGAGAAGAGTTTGTATTGTACTTACGATTTTAAATACGCAATTTACTGATTAAGATCATAATATAGGAAAAACTATTTTTTTTCAAAGAAAGTTATAGATCCACGGTTATAATAATCATATTCATTATATTCACACGATCTAAAGACCTATTTTAACAAAGTAGGTATTTTAAATAGACAGCTCGACGTGCAAATTGTTAAATATACGTTGTTATATTTCAGGAGGTCCATACTCGGCGTTTGCGGGACGTGATGCCACACGTGGTCTTGCTACTGGTCAGGTAGCTGCATCCGATAACGAATACGATGATATCAGCGATCTGGGAGCTGACGAAATCTCATCAGCTAAGGAATGGGAAGACCAATTCAGGGGTAAAAGAATTTCTTTACATTCAAAAGTCAGACTAAAATATCAAACAACTATTAGGAATCAACGTTTGGGTTAAGGAGATTCAACTTTAGATTCCGACAAAGAATTAGAGTATCTTCGAAACATTGCCTAAAGGGACTCCATGTATATATTTTAGTTATATTATTTTTAGGTTATTTTTTTGTTTTTTGTTTTATTAATTTGTGTTACTTATAGGATTACATTATTTTAACTAAATATATCTCTAATTACATGTGGTCTATATGTGGCTAAATGATTAAAGTTTTGTGTGTTAATAAATATTATTAGCGATTGAATCTCATATAATTGATTCCGACTTATTTGTTACATTTCGAAATATTACATATAATGTAAATGCATCAATATATAACAATATATATATATAGTGATAACAATTACATGTAAAAATATATTATGATAGAATACAATAAATGCAAAATTACGGTAATGTAATTTTTGAAAAATAAGTATGATATAATTATAATACATCCTTAATTTTTTTTTGTATCTCAGTGACTAATTATAATACATGCTTCCAATATATAATTGAGCTAGATTGCCATTGGCAAGGCATCTGTGCTATGTAGCATAAGGGATTAAAATACGTTTCTTGTTTTTAATTAAGTTTATGAACGATATATCTACCTACCTACCTATGACTTTACAATCTTGTTTAATTAATCAATATTCTTTGTATTAAATGACTCAATATAAAACTTTTAACACATTATAAGTAAAACTTCCTCAAATACCATAACTAACTTTAAAGACGCGAACGAGTTTTTGGTATATGCGTTGAATTCTAGAAACTGTTACCTATAGTTGTGAAAGATCTTTCATACACGAGACTAAAAATCATTACTACATAATATCTAGCCTTTGTGGCGAAATCATTTACTTATAACTTTACAACTACACGGCTAATAACAGTTAAATAAACAACGCTGTTTGTGTTTTTTTATTAACAACTAGCTAAATTAAATTAAATTACTTCTCTCTGTATAAAAATATCGATTGTTTCGGAGACATTATTAAGCACTCGCAACGCCTTGGTTACGAGAACCTGGTGCCACAAATTCACAATACTATGAGTATAATTGACCGAGCGATAGCCGCATGGCTATCAAAACTGAACCTCAAACCGAATACAGACTAGTTATTTCTATTTGTAAGAATTGTGCCTGTGAAAGAAAAATATCGTTCAGAAATCCTTCCCAGACCCAATAATCTAAATATTCCGATGCCTATATGCTTAAACACTTTAATAGTTTAAATACAAATGTTTACGTTTATCAAATCGTGATCAATTTTACGTTTAACGATAATGACTGACTACTTATGGTCCCGATATAGTGATAAGAGTGATAGTCAGTGATTGTATAGTTATGAAGCTAAATTCTATGTACTACATATAAAACTATAAAGGACTGTCTTTCATAAATATACCAAGAGCCGGAAACTCTTTCAATTTCTGCTTTAGATTTATTGATTGTAGAACAGTGATTAGCCTTCTGTTTTTCTAACCACGTTACCAAACGATTCAAGAATACGTTAACGACTAACCCACTGGGGTGGCTAATTTCTGCTCATATATAACCTAAATATCTTCACATGAAGAAATGAAATTAATATAATAAATTATTTCCAGAAAAATATCACATAGTTGGAAAACTATTGAAGCCAGGTGAAACATCAACCAATTACGACGAAGAGACTGACGACAAGAAATCACAATAGTTTTATTATAATTGTGATATCATTTGGGTAATGTTATTTTTGTTTATATTGTAAAATAAACCATTTATATTGTTTGTTGGAATATGTTTTTTAATTATTTAAGCTAAGATAAAACCAATGAAATGGTGGTTTGAACTGATCAGAATAATGAATAAATAATTTTTTAGACCGTTTTCTTTACATGTTGGAATGCTGCTTTTAATAAAAAAGAAAATACTATTTACACATAGATGTAATCTTAAAAGTCTTTCGCTCTCAGCTAATTCTGGTTTACAGTGCACTCAAAACATTGAAAGAGTCTAGTTTTACCGCCAACTATGACTTTAATACGTAAATAACGTTGAATGAGATTTATATACGGTAGTCATATTTCGCTCTATGTGTCGATTTTAATAGAGCAGGAGGCAAACGGGCAGCAGACTCACCTGATGTTATGTAATATCGCCGCCCACTCAACGCCAGAGGGCTCACGAGTGCGTTGCCGGCCTTTTAAGAATTAGTACGCTGTTTTCTTGAAGGTCCCTAAAACGCGTTGGTTCCGACATACCTCGACGGGAAGCTGTTTCCACATAGCGGTGGTGCACGACAAAAGATGCCTTACAAAATGATCAGTTGTGGAACGACTGACGTCAAGACGATATGAGTGGAATTTCATATTCCGCCTCGACGTCCGAGGACGAAACTCAGCTGGAGATACAATCATGAATCAAATCCTATGTACACTCTTCATGGTTAATGCGTTAGAAGATGCAGAGATTCTCAACATCTCTACGCAACGACAAAGGATTAAGCCGCTCGATTAATATAAATCATATTTGTATGATATATAAAATCTTGCTCCTGCTCTTAGCAATTCTCTTTCCCCAGTGAATAAAATACTCATGTACTACTTTAATTAAATGACTTTTACTGACAGCGTCGTGAAAAAATGTTTTTTTTTTAATGAAATGGTGTAAAACTTTACATAGTATGGAATATTGGAATAAATTGTGAAGCTTAGAAACTGTTTACCATTTGCTTGTAAGGTTATAAAACATATAAGGTTTGGAAACATAATATGAGCAAAATTTAAAGAATAAGTAACACATTAAACTAAATCGATTTAAATCTTATTAAATCGATTCCATGAAGGAATCCCCTTTCAAAAAAATAGTTATGTTTACATTCGTACAAAGGTACTAATAAACAAATGCAGACAAGAACACAAATAAGAACCTAAATTACAATTACACTCCTGCTAGTTTTAATAACGCAATAGTGTGTTATATTACTATTTTTTAGTATAAAAAAAATCTTTGTTACTATTACCACATTTAAGAATATCCTTACAAATGGTGGCCTTAAGATTTTCAGCTCATGGCCTTGGAGGGAAGTGGATTAACGGCGGGAACCTTCGCAACCGCTTGTAAACATTTACTACTATCAGAAAAAGAAACAAAAACATATATCGAATATGAAATTGTTAAAACTTTGCTTTTTATCTTTAATGCTCTTGACACTAGACCTTAATCCAACGAAACAAGGTTTAATTTTCTTTACAAATTTTTCGAGATCAACTGTTTTCGTCAACTATAATTCTTGAGAAACGAAGGCAAACTGGATTCTGGTGTGCACTTAGGTAAGCTGCGACGCGGTAGGACTAGTAATCAAGTAATCGCTTCACAGCATAGTGATTTCAAGTGATGTTAATTGCTAGAATAATGCTGAAATACGACTGACTAACCTTATCGTTTTCTAAGCCTCAAATAGTCTCTTTTTTAGTTGGTGAAATGTTTTTAACTATTTAAGGCTTAGTATTCAAATTAGTTGTCTCTATATCTGCAATTTGTACATATTAGTTGGTTTTGGACGAAAGAATGTTTAAATACAAATCACAGATAGGAAGTTAGAGAAGAACTTAGAACTTGCATATGTTGTTAGAACACAAAACAAAAGAAAGTAAAAACCAGTTGCATCGTTCCGCTTAAACTGTATTTTCGAAAAATCTAAATAAGAATGGTCTCATTATTTTAAAGCAAAGCAAAGCACTTAATAATCATAAAATAAAATCTCTTTATAATAAAAATAAAACAGATATGTAGGCACCACATCTCAAGTGCTGGCAATTTCCTAGCGATTTCCTAGCTTTCCGACAAAAGCTCTACTAATCTATGGAAGGAACTTCATTTTACGGCTCGCTTCATCGCGAATCTTTTATTAAATCTCCGTATGTACGGAGCATTGTACCATTTCGGATTTAATTAGATCTCGGTTCGATGTAATTTAAACAATGGTAAAAGCTGTTCTCGTAATAAATCTTATTATTTATTTATTGTTAAAACGTTATCGATGGTAACTTTAAAGTATTAAACTGGTGTCCAAGCTATGTACAATTAACACAAAAGAGTGAAAAATGAAGGTAGATAGATCATTTTGAAGAAACAGCAGGTGGTCCATGGCAGAGAGTGGCACAGTGCAGATAGGAATGGCGGGATTGGGAGGAGGCCTTTTCCAAAAAAGGCACACATATATCTAAAAAGAATGAGATGTTAGAAATATAAATATGTTTAAGTGTAAAAATATCGAAAATAAAAGGCTATTATTATTATAATAAAACGTAGTTGTAGTGTGGACTCAACTTCCGCACTTAGACGCTCATTTGATCCATTCTGCGTAAAGTCATGGCTAACTAAGCCAGACCAGGTTTCAGTTCGTCTGCGAGAAGCGGGTACGGGTTAACCGGCATCATTCCGGAATCTCTCATCGCAAGCTTAACGGCAGCATCATTACCGATTAATCCACTGTGTCCTTTTACCCAATGTTATATGTTATTACCTTCAGTGCATCGAGACACTCCAGAATCAATTTTTGTTTTCTAACGCCATCAACACAGACGCACTGTCAGATATGAATTTAATACACAAGTTGTTCATTTCTAACCGTTGTACGGCTCTGGTTGCTTCGGTTAGAGAGACACATTCACAGTAGCGGTGGCAGGACGTCTTGTGGGCAACCTCTGTCCACGATACCTCGTATATTGATATATACGGTGAACTGATAGCTTGTTGTTTGGACATGTTGTTGATTTATTCTGTAAAAATTGATGCTACCCCACGTGTTAACTCTGGTTATACTGGTAAAATTAGTTGTGTCAAAAGCGCCTTTAGAAGGTCAATAAATGCTCCATGGGTGCTGCTTTGATTTCAGAGAGTTACCAATGCGAGACACAAGGTTTTGGAGTGATCCTGTTGATTTGCCTTAGCTGGAGGTGTGCTTTGTAAATATGTTATCAGGTTTTTAAGACCGGTTGTCTTGAGTCTTGAGTGATTAGGCTCTCTAGGGAGGCAAGATTTTACCTTGGTTGCCTAATTATAACTTACAAAACTGGTGCAGCAGTGTCTTCAGCATTCTTGCCCCCTGTTAAGAAGAAGTTTTTAATCCGCTTCCTCGCGACTGTGTTATTGTTGCAGTCGGTAGGTTTCATAGCTCTATTATACAGTTTTCTGACCTTCTGAGGTGCCTTTCTAGTAAGGAACATAAGCAGTTATGTTTCCCCTCTCCATCTTAGTAAGATGAGGGGACACGACTGCTCATACCTTGTACGGAATAGAGACGTTAGGTTATTTACATGTTTATCTATATCATTTTCAATAATGGTTTTTGGTATAGTTACTAAGCGTATCCTGACCTCGGTGGCTGGTATTAGAATTACCCCAAAGCGTGTAATGTTTCTCATACTCGCTTTTTAAAAAGGTAATAGCTTTACATATTACTTCTTGATAAAAGAACATGTCTCTTTTTAACACACTTGTAAATCACATTCTTTATGTAATGGCTTCAACGTTAGCTTAGACGCAAAAGCTAATGACTCAGTTATTGCCGACATCAATATCGTCCAATTAGTACCGCACTTCTCATACGTTTAATAAACATTCAAAAGATACATTTGTAAAGGTGGTTGAATAGTCAGCGTGCATCTAATTAGTCAACCATTAACTAGCGTTGTCACGTACCGCATAATCCTGGTTGGCTAGTCCGTTTCGCATAATGCCGGCCCAAAGGCTAGCCTACCACTTTTGCATGTT
Source organism: Pieris brassicae (assembly GCF_905147105.1). NCBI lineage: Eukaryota > Metazoa > Arthropoda > Insecta > Lepidoptera > Pieridae > Pieris > Pieris brassicae. The sequence goes on along the minus strand of NC_059670.1, from coordinate 16,908,523 downwards.
TGATTAGTTCTATTGTCCAAATGTTTATAGAAGATTTAAGTAATTTTATGGTGTAAATATACAAGTACGGATGGTTCACGAAGTATGGAGCGTGAAGTTATTATTATTGAAGGGACACCCTAGGCTGGAACAATGCCTACACGTTCTTCATAGACGCGTAGACTGCCCATATGTCACGATAAATTTGCTGTGGCCTGACAGACAATAAAACACAGTTTTTTCAATAAATTGGTGTTCATAGCAAAAATAATACATTTTATAGTAACTGTCAGATAAACATAATTTGTGCCTAATACCAATTTTTTCACGACATATTTGTTAAAACAAAAGCGGGTCTTAAATATATGTATTAAGGTTTTATTTCACTAGGGTAGGATCTAGAGATTTTTTTTTCTTTTAGAATTATCGTTTTTTTCGTAAATATTAAAGCAAGTACCAGAAACAAAGGTCTCGCTCAAAATCCAACCCAGGGTTCCCTTTATTAGTATCCCGACCACTATAACTCTAAAAAAAGTCAATTGCTTTCCAAATTTCGCGTGGATTAAGTGTGTGTTTATTAAGATTAATTTAGTGAAGTAAATTAAGTGAAGTTATAAAGCTTAATTCAATTAAAAACAACACCTGTTCTCTACAGGCGCCAAGGTGCCGGAATCTGGTAACTAACAAGTAAAAGAATAATTTCTAATGCGTTAATAATTCACGATAAAGCTAAATGGTACACTATATAAAACAAAATTAGTATTATCCTTTACAACAACATTGAAACTAGAAAGCTTAACAAGCTCAAAGTGCATTGTTGTAAGTAAAGTTGCAATAGCTTCTTATGAGAGCAGACAGCAAGTACGCCACACTGAGCTAAGTCCTAAGAAATCTTTGTGAGGTGGTCCATTTTGAGCGTGGTAAAATCTGTAAAACAGTCAGGAATCTACTAAAACGAAGACGAGTTTCACAAAGAATAAAAGCTCTAAAGATTTTAATACAGGTGATTTTGTTACAGTTAATATTTGATTTAGCTACTAGTTGATATTTAAAAAGCCGCAGGAGATAACGCAAGGATTACAACTCAATTTTTTTTAACAATTCCTAAATCTGTGAAATAATCATTATGATTGATACGGAAGACGATTTAGCATTCTTATAGGAAGGGTTTTGACAAATTGACAGTTTACTTATTGAACTCTGTAAATTCTAAAAATCTGTTTCTAAAATAAAATGCCAAATTCATAGCCAAACGGGTGGTAAAATAAGAAGATTTAGAACTATTTATTACGGTGTGAACTTTTTTTTATTTTTTATTTATGGCCTTTATAATTTATTACTTTAATTAAATTGCTTGAAAAGCCTTTATATTGAGGGGACACGCACTCATGAACTTAATGGAGCCTAAACCAAAACAAGGCGAAGGTTACGACGCCTTGTGGTTTTCACTAGCAATTTGCTTCGAGCGACCCAAGATTACAAAGTCCTTTGAAAACGGAGTGTAGGAACTGAGAGCCTTTAGTAATAGACGTCATTGGATCTAACGTCGTATTTCACCTTGTTTAGAGTACTTGGAGTTTTGTTAAGGAATTTATTTAACTGGCAGGTGCACTTGAATTGACATCAAAGAAACATTGTGTGATTAGTTCTGGTATATCGTTCGAGATTTACCTAAGTTTGCCGTGTAATACGTTTAATTAAGAATTGTTACCTGAACATCATGCACCTTATATGATTTCAAGAGGTCGAAGTATTTTCATTATAAGAAGTATATTAAAGATTCATTGGAATTTACAATGTAATAAATTGCTGAATATTACGTGGCTTAACAAAGTACCCATGCGTTACAAACATGTGGAATTGTTTGGATAATGGACTCTTATTTTTCGGAAGATTTAGGAAATATAGTTCATATTTCAGATGATTACATAATGTTTTGTTAGTAAAAACCTAGTTGACAATTATTTTAAAAAATCATAATACAAAACAAGACATAGCTGCTGTGCACGTAAATGGGAAAATAAATTTTATTAAAAATTGTATAATTCATTGCACTAATCTTAAGATGACACAGAATGATTTTAGCCTATTAGCTTTATTCTTCAAAAGGGTTTTTTTTGTAATTATACTTCTGTGGGGTTGTTTAATTTTTGGTGTTCGTTAAAGTATTAAATTACCCTTAAACCCATAACAATTATTGATCCTGCGTTTACGTAACTGGGTCCACTAGGTTATACGCATGTATTTTCTCTATTTTACATATATGTTCTATACTTATTATCACTACACGCGTATTAAAACGCAAGCACCACAAAAACATAGTACATATCCAAATACACCAACAGTCAAATTATTAATACTTAATCTTCAAAACAATATGGAGGCCGCTAGTTAAACGGCACCGTTTAGTTAAAAAGCTAGGCTGTTAATGGAACGGCTAAGTAAGCTAGTTGGCTGCGACATACATTTTTTTAAGCTTTGCAAAAGAATTATTATTATTTTCTCATTTCTCTCTGTTAATTTTTTACTACATTATTATTATTATACTTTGGTAAGTTTATAAGTTATTAGTTGTCATTATTAATATTAAGTATTCATTGATTATTGTTGTATTATTATATTTGTTATATTATAAATTGTTTCGGACTCTTGCCTAGTTTTCTGTTAAATAGTGTAGCTTACGTAGCGAAATGGCTGCCTGCAGATTTTTTTATTAAGTTTATTGTTATTATTATTTAATTCATACGCAAAAACGCGTAAATAAATAAATAATGTAAATTTAGTTGTTTCTTTATAAAAATGCATATTCATTTAAAAATATATTCGCTAGATTGTATTATTACTAGGTGACTTAGTCGAAACGATGCCAGTCGCAAATGTTTAAATTATAGTGGTGACTTCGCTTTTATTCTTAGTGACAAATGCGCGGTCGTTATGATGCTATTGCAATTTTCTCAGACGCCGCATTTGCTCATCGCATTTACAAACATTTTTGAGGTGAAATTATTTTGCGAAACAATACTTGTGTTTCGTAAATATTCTTGTGATGATAACTTATATCCCTATTTAAACACGGATTTCTAAAAAGTAAATTGCATATCGAAATACGAAAAGGTTTTTTGTGTTTAGTAAATTGTCTGAAGGAGAAATTATTGTTGTTTTTAGTTATGATTGTTACTTTTATTCAATAAATAACATCGCTGAATAAGTATTAAGTATATGTTAAGAGATAAATCGTTTATTGTGGGTCATTCTCTTAATTTCTTGACGCACCAATCACATTACAAAAGTTATACGTTGAATGATATATCGCGTCATTCATTACAAAGAGTGTAAAAACAATGAACAATTATATAGTTCTTATGAATAAAGTCTTCCTCGCTTGTTGGTAGATATTATTTTGTTTTAAAATTGACATACTATCAAAGCACTAGATGATAATAAACTTTTTACTGCACCTGCTATTTACTCTACTCTTACCGCCGGATATTTCGATAAAATATTTCATATTCCTCATAATTACACCCCAAAATTACAGGAACATTACATAAATAACAGTTGCAATAACTGTTACAAATAACAGTTATATTCCCATAGAGAATTCATTGATTTGCGATGAGCTCAGGCAAATTGATACAAACGATTGTTTAGGACGATAAATTGCTGAACAGTAACTGCTCCATACCAGGAGTTTGTACAACCGATATTTAACCGCGAGATAATATATTTGGCATTCCTGCTACGACGCTGTGCCAAATACTAAAACGAAGAATTGGAAGAAAACTCGTTTAATTTATTAGCATTTTTCTTCAATAATTGTATTTAATAAGTTCAAGATCTTATGTATATGATTTTCATCGTTATCATTACCAAATTGGTAACATTTATATAAAATACAGCGACACATTTGCTGTTAAACCCTCAGTTTATACAATAGAATCTACCAATAGTAGCAATTATCAATTGTATTAGGATATAGGCAGCAAGCGTTTTCAACATTGGTGCAAAAATAAAATTTAGGAATTCAAGTCACAAATCAAATGTAAACAGAAAACTCTACCTTTTAATCTTTTTCATTAAATCTTAATTTAGATTGATTCGAACGCAGGCTGTGCATTTGTCTATACTATTGCAGTCCCACCCGAGAATACGAAAGGCATTTGATTAGCCTTAAAATAAAAAAGAGTAGTACTTACGTTTTTATCGTGTAATCGATTAAAAGTCTTCGTGTTTAGTCTATAGCTGTTGTTTTATTGTACCTATTTTATCGAGTGACATAATTCAATAAGTATTTTTTTATACCATATCTACGCGTGTTGTGGGTCTCATAGTATAAGTTTAAGTTAATATTAGTTGAAGAATAATTTCAGCTTAATTCTATCAGAAGAAGTAATTAGGAAAGTAGAAACCGGAACGATTCAGTGCCCTAATACGGTCAAATTTCGGAGGCAGCAACCCTATCTTGATTGAGACGGATTACGTGAGGCACGTAGAATGGCCGCCCTTGTAAAGAAAAACTACTCTGATTAATATTTTCCTTCGTAATGACATCAATCTGTTGCTATTGTATAGATAATATGAGGTTTCAAAGTAATATCATGTTTGTTATATATGTTTAGAAATTCTTCACTCTTTATTGCTAAATTATCACAAACCATTGCTGTGTGTACGCGTGTACGGCCGGGTACTGTGTTCAAAAGTATTAAAGTCATTGTATCAAGAATCAATAAATCTTTCATAACTAATGTAACTGTATAATACTAGTATTGAATTCTTCCTAATGATGACTTGAAAGTCCGTATTCTAATCCGTAAGTCAAGTCATAATCTCCGCGTTGTCAAATACGTCAACTTCATGTAGAAAAAATAGTTTGACATATCTTGTACGAGGCTACTATAGTCAGAGGTAGGCATTCTTTCAGCATAAGCAGAGCATAGCATTTGCAATAATAGCTTTAAGTATATAAAACTTACCTTATTATAAAATAGGTAAAATGATTTCCACAACAAACCAATTACATTATAATCAGGTTGTAATGTTTACAATATACACGATTATTTTGCCATTCATTTATTCTTTATTAGTATATACTATATGTTTTACTATTTTATCATAGATATGAGGTATATTTAATATATTTCGTCAAATCGTGAGGAATGAAATCCCAAAACCTATATTATGATTAGCTTGGCTTAGTTAATAGCACGAAAAACCGCTCTAATTCAACTTTACTCAACTTAGACAATTTCACTGATAGTTACTCTAACAAGCGAGTTATATTCGGATATTTTACATCAAATTGTATAGGACGGTTTTTGTATTGGTTCAAGTTTTAGAATGGCGCGTTAAAATTCAATATCATATCGAACCCCGAAAATATAAAAAACTAAAAAAATATAAATACAGGCGAGTTAATTATACTTGCACATATTTTAAATAAATATAAGGAATATAATAATATATTGTATTTAAGTACACTTTCCTCCGACCTCTCTATACAAAGATGTAAAATAAGGTTTTGCTGAATGATTTGAATAAAATCAAGGAATAAAAAAGTCTATATTTAGAATAGACAAAATACGTCAGAGACGGAGTCAAAAGTATAAAATATTCAACTATTTATACTTACAAAATTGTATTAAACTTACGAAATTTAAATTAATGTCAAAAATAATAATTGCACATTTTTGAAATTATACTTCTTTTGTCGCGTTAGGGCAAAGTTATGAGGGTAAATTTTTACGATGCGTGCTGTTACGCAGAAATCGCTTGGGATCTTTTTAAAAAAAAGATCATAATAATTTCCACATAAGTATATTAACACAGAATACAATTTACAAAGAAAATAGAATATAGAATATTAGCACGTCCGCTCGTATTAGAGTTAGGAGAAAGACTGATTTGATGGGAATGTAAGGTTGTTGATGCATGGGAAGAAATGATGACGAGGATATAGCACAGGGTATGTCAGCAATATAAGATGCATAGAGGAGTTGTAACAACCCCCCGACTAAGAGTAAACTTATACCCTGAAGGGGATAGTTTACGAGAGTTAGGAAAAGGTATTTAATTTTTGCTTATGCGAAGTGATGGGGGAGCAGGACTTCGTCTTTCAACATCATCTGGAACGGAATTAGAGACAGGATCTAGAGCGGATGCATTCTTTTGCTTAAATGGGAATCTCCTGTAAACACTAGTACATTTGCATATTTTAAATATAATGTAACTTAAAATTAAGATTACTACAACAATTAAAATTATATTATAAGAGTTTTCATATAGGACAATATTTGGCTTATTTACTAACTTATCTAAATCTTTGAAGACATTTTGTTTTCCATAGATAATTGAATCTAGATCTATATTCTTTAGATGAACAGTGGGTAATTGAGTACTTATATTTGAATAACTATCTATATTACAACAAGAGTCATTTAGTATGGCTAGTCTTATTTCTAAGGGCTTAAGTATAATAACTGGATAATCCTTTGCTATGAGTTTGGAGTCTTTACAGTATGCAACACTACCAGCAGGTAAGTGTAAAATTCCACTTCCACTTATTTCTAATTCTACAGTTTGTGTGAAATTGTATATTACGCTTAATTTAGCTTTTTCAGACAATACAAATAACCATCTATTCTGTTGTAAGGGTTGCCAAATTTCAAAATGACCATGGAAGAATTTCGTTTTACACGTTTCGGGAATAGAGGTAAGTGCTTTAGTAATTATATCTGTTTCGCAGATAGGAGTTACGGAAGAAGAGCGTGATATGACGTCATCGCAGATATAAGTATTTCTATTGATTATTTTACATTTTTGGAGTTCATCTACTCTACAATAAAGAGATTTATCATTACTCAGGCCAATGTACTTAGAGGATGGTATAATAGTAGAATAAGAGGTAGGGTTTTCCACATTATGCGGTGTTGGATATGGTAAGTTATGATATAGTAGGAAATCGATGGGATTCAGTAATGGAATATGAAGGACAAAAACTAACTCGTTCTTTGTCATGTATCCCGATATTGTAGAGATATTTAAGATAGTATGAATATTTTCAAGACTGAGTAGGGTTGGAAGTTTTTTAGTTGGTGGAATAAAACGATAATTATTGATCAACTCTGTATAGAGTTCTTTAGGAGTTAATATTCCGGGATGTAGTGCGTTGGATTTACTAAACATAATTGATTCCACCAGATCTTGTATTTTGAAAGATATAGTCAAGAGATTATTTCCTATCATTGATACCAGTTCTAGGACACGAGAGTGAATTTTTAATTCACGAGATTCAATCGTAATGTTTTCAACGGCCGTACGGAGAGCACTTAGTGCGTCTGAAATTTCGCGTTGATTTGATTCTACGATATTAATCGATTTATTGAATGTCTTTAAGGCTGATGTCGTAACTATAATATTTTCTTTTACAAACGAAGCTATTTTCTTTTCATCTGATTGAATTTCTCTAACTGCGCCATCATAGCGTATGGCATCTTCTTCGTCCATAGTGCCAAATAACTTCTTAGAGATAGTACCTATGACACCTACTAAGGCACTCCTTTTCGTTGAGTGATGTGAGGCCAGATTTGGTATAGCTTCGCTATAGCGAGTCATATCCTCATATTGAATTATTACAGGCTGAAATAGATTTTTACATTCTAAAGGATTAAACACTAAACTCTCTTCACAAATTAATTTAGAATAACTTATACTACGTTGTAAATTTATTAAGTGAGGTTTTATATATGAGACATCTATAGGGACTACGACACTTAAATAACTATCAATTTGATTCAGGGAGCCTATAGGATCGAAGTAAATTCCGGGGCTATTAACCATCTGTTCGATGAATTGTTGAGCCATGGAGGAATTGCTGAAAGAGGAATAGAAGATATTAGACTAACTTATCAGAGGCTTATTGAGTTAAGGGCTTATAATAATTTAAGGAGTTAATAATTAGATTTAGTGTTTACTGGTCTGGTGAACTAGACCTAGATGCGAGCTTAACCTCGTCGTAATGATGAGTAACATGGCGTCGGTTTATAAGCAAGGTGAGACTATTTCGTCCATTAATCTTTACTACTTTGTATGGTCCCTTCCATAAGGGTGACAGAGCCTTTCGTAGGCGCACGTGGTTTTTAAGGTAAACGTAGTCGCCTACTTGATATCTAACTGGCCGTGAATGGTTATCGTAATAACCTTTAGACCTTTCCTTAGATCTAATGATGTTTTCGGTTGCCCTTTCCCTAGATAATTTAAGTCTATGATGAAGGAATTTTATATATTCAGGGTAAGTTACATCGGGTGGTTGTTCATAGACGGAGTCAGGGATATAAGCCTTATGGCCGAAGAGGAGTTCATAGGGAGTAAAGTTAGTAGATGCGTGGACAGACGTGTTATATGATAGCATGGCAGTAAAAACATATTTATGCCAATTTGTGTGATTATCATTTACATAGGATTTCAAATATTCTTTGAGCGTTGAATGACTCCTTTCTAGAGCACCTTGAGTTTGTGGGTGATAAGGTGAAGACCAAATTTGTTTTATTTTAAGGAATTCGCATGTTTTCTTAAATAATTCCGCAGTGAAGTTGGTGCCTTGATCCGTCAAAATCATCCTGGGTATACCGAATAGTGATATAAAATGGACAAGGCATTCGAATGTGTCTTCAGAAGTGGCGTTAGCAATGGGATACGCGAAAGAGAATTTAGTAAGGTCGTCCTGCATGGTAAGGATGTATTTAAGAGATTGGAGACCGGCCTCGGGCAGAGGGCCAACTAGATCCATACCAATACGCTCAAAAGGTCTTGTAGAAGTAGTCGTTATTTGCATGGGTGCGCGATTCGTCTGTCTAAGGGCTTTATTACTTTGACACAGTGAACAATTCTTTATATAGGTTTCCACATCTGAACGCATGTTTTTCCAATAATATTTTTCTTTTATTCTATTCAACATGCGTGCAGTACCAAGATGACCCGCTATGGGTATATCATGGTTGTCGTGTAATACTTTACGAATTTCCGAAGGTGAAGGATATATGAGGCGGTCGTGGTATATCTTAATTTCTATGTTGGTATTTGTAAAAATATAGGAGAACATATTGTAAATTCTGGACCAGGTGTGTTTATCAAAGCTATTACGAAAGTCAGTATAGGCTACTTGAATGTCGTGATCTGTGGAAGATGTAGTTGAAAGGGATAGTATAAACCTAGTATATAGAAGGCTTTTAAAGATTTCCTCGTAAGTACAGCTATCAAAATGGTAGACTTTAGTGAAAAGAAAGTAGATATATTTTCCGTTAAGTTCAAAAGAAAGACAAGTATATAGTGTTCTCTCCCTTTGTAGAATTTCAGAGGGATCTTGGATTTCACTCAAAATTTGTTCAATATATGGATTCGATTCATCGAGGTCTATTGAGGTGGGTATAATAATATGTTTACAACTAGTTTTGAGAATGTTGTCGTTATATTCTTGTATTTTAGCATTACTACTAAACGATTTATTAGATATTGTTTTCAAAAAGTTGGAATAACTTTCGTTATTGAGAGCGAATGACGCAGGAATGGGTGAAGATGGATTTGGGATTTCTTCGGGATTCTGAGTAGTTTGTGGATTTAGAGGATCGTCATTTTGAGGTGAATTTTCAGGGTTCAAGAAGTCAGTTAATGGGTCTTCATTATCAAGAAGGTCCACGGATGGTAAGCTGTCAGAGTCAATGGGTATTAGAGGTATTTCGCCAAGATCCTCAAGGGTAATTGGACTGGAAGGCTGACTTTGTCCTGTAGTGGAAGGAATGTGGTCATTATTAGGACTTTGTATCGGGTTTACTGGGAATCGAGAGAGTGCGTCGGCGTTGCTATTTATTTTACCCTTCTTGTACTCGATTTTATAATCAAATTCTTCTAACTTCAGTCGCCATCTGACTAACCGGGAGCCAGGGTCTTTGCAATTAAAAAGCCATTTCAGAGGTCTATGGTCGGTGACGATAGTAAATCTGTGTCCGTATAAATATGGTCTAAAAGTTTTTGTTCCGAATACTATAGCAAGGCATTCCTTTTCTGTTGTTGAATAATTTACCTCTGCTTTATTCAATGTTCTAGAGGAAAAGGCAATAGGTTGATCTTTACCTATTTCGCCTTGGGATAGTATTGCTGATATAGCATAATTCGACGCATCACATGTTAGTACAAATGGGTTCGTGAAGTCTGGGTAAATCAGGATAGGAGCGGAAATTAATTTGTTTTTTAAATCATCAAAGGCTGTTTGTTGTTCTATTGACCAATAGAATAAAACATCTTTCTTCAGCAGAGTAGTTAATGGTTTAGCAATTTTTGAGAAATTTGGAATGAATCGGCGATAATATGAGACAAGTCCTAGAAATGATCTCACATCCTTAGGACACTTCGGTATCGGGAATTTGGAAACAGCTTTTACCTTTTCAGGGTTAGGACTAACCCCGTTTTCACTGATTACATGGCCCAAATATCCGACCTCCCTACGTAGAAATTCACACTTATCCGGTTGTAGTTTCAAATTATGTTCACGTAATTTATGAAAGATCTTAGACAGTTTATCACAGTGGGAATTGAGGTCGTGGGAATAAATAACGATATCGTCTAAATAGACATAGCAATGAATACCCTGTAATCCTGCTAACGCAGTATTCATAAGCCGTTGGAAAGTTGCAGGGGCGTTTTTTAGCCCGAATGGCATACGTTTGAATTCAAAGTGGCCCTGAGGGACAGTGAAAGCTGTTTTAGGAGTATCTTTTTCTGTAATGGATATTTGGTGAAAACCAGAACAAAGGTCAAGGGTAGTGAAGTATTTACTCTGTCCTAGCTGATCTAAGATCTCATTTATTTGTGGGATTGGGTAACTTTCACCTACCGTTATGTCATTGAGTTTGCGATAGTCTATTACAATGCGCCATTTTGTCTCCCCTGAAGAGTCTAATTTCTTGGGTACGATCCAAATTGGGAATGACCAGGGTGAAGTTGACGGTTTGATGATGTCTTGAGAGAGCATCTTAGAAATCTGTTTGTCCACTTCTTTTTTATGGATCTCCGGGAAGCGGTAAGATTTCACATTTATTGGCTCAGCGGGGTGTGTATTGATTTCGTGCTTAAGGAGGTCAGTGGTTGTCAATTTGTCACCTGGTAAATGAAAGATGTCGAAGTATTGTGAACAAATATCGGTTAAGTAGTTTTTCTCTTCATCATTTAAATGGTCAGTTCTTAATCGGTTCAGTACTTCTTTCCTACGGGAAATTGATGATTTAGCAGAGGTAATATTAGGATCTACCTGGAAGGAACTGGCATGGAGGGGTTGAATTCTAACTTTGATGTCAGAATCTAACGTTATTAGCTCTTCTGATGTATTTACCACAGATATATTAACTCGATTATTATTCTTTACAGAAACAATGCAATTGGCTATTAAAAGAGAATCTGAAAGGTGTTGATCTAGGATTATTCCAACTTTCTGTTCCGGGTTAGAGACAGTGCATTCGATTATTGTCTCACTACGGGGAAATATCTTATACACAGGACGACTGTAATCAATTTTGATAGTGAAGTTCCGGACTTTTAGGATATCAGAATTGTAATCTATAATGCCGTCTAAGTCATTGAGAAAATCGGTACCTATTATCCCGTCATAACCTAAATCTATTTCTTCTACAACATGAAATCGATAAGCGATGTTTGTGTCAATGCCTACAAATAATTGAAGTTGAAAATGGCCTAAAGTAGGTACGGTTTCGTTGTTAGAATTTATTCCCTTGAGTTGGATTAAATCATCTACAAGAATTGGCATGGACGTGATCGAGTTTTTTTTTATCAAACTTACGCAAGAACCTGTATCGACGAGAAATATAAGCGGTTGTGGATTGACTTGGGTATTGAGACTAACATGAGGTAGGTATCTTTTCTGTGAATTTGTGGTTACCTCATAGACTGGATAATCTCTTTCCGTTATAGGTGACCCTACTTTTGAAGGTATTATTGGAGTAGGACAAGGACTCGGAGTATGTTTCTTATTTTGGATTTGGCCAACAGGTTTTGCACATGAGGATTTAGTAGGTTTCAGAATATTAGTAACATGTTTAGCAGACATGTTGGACGCGGAGGACACAGAAGGATTTTTTCCTTTTGGCTTTGGAACTTTACTAGTTCGAGATTCATTAGACACAGTGGAAGAATTCGTTGCAGAGGATACAGAGGATACAGCGGGTTTCTTACTTAGAAACGATTCGGTGGTTCCCTTTCCGTGAGGGGATACAGAGGATACTGTGGATACAGAGGATACAGTGGATACAGTGGGTTTCTTATTTAGAAACGATTCAGTGGTTCCCGTTCCGCGAGGGGATACGGAGGATACAACAAGTGCATAGGACTTGGCTCTAGATGCAGTGGATACAGAGGAATGGTGGGTGCCGTGATTATGCCAAGACCGATTTTGTTTTAAGACTTTGGGTCTCACAGGGCACCGCTGTGAGTCCCTTATTCGTTTAAATGACCGTCTGTCTCGTCTTGCCCGCGTTCATCATCTGCCAGGTGATGAACCCTATTCTGGTGAGGATATTGAGTTGTACGACTTGTTGCGGGGCGTTGGAAGTTGTTGTTGCTACTACTGGCGCTAGCACGGTTGAAGTTATTACGACTGCGATTGTTATTATATTCGCGTTTTTTGCAATTTTCGATTACGTGTCCCGGAAACTTACAGTACCGACATATGGGAGCCGGCTGTTTGTTCAAATTATGTATAGGGCGTCCTTCCCGCACAGGATAGGGTTTAGGATTTTGTTTATTGGTCTGAGAGGCTTTGGTTTCTAGTAACATTTGCATCTTTTCCTCTGAAATTGCCTGGTTAGTGGCCTCATTAAGGCTTTGTGGGTTTTTCATCCTAACAAAGTTAGAGATTCTAGGGGTAAGGCCCATTATGAAACAGTGTAACGCCAATTCTTCCATAGCGGATATTTTACCAGACAGTTCCACTTTTTTCTTATTAGCTAGTGTGATTTCAGTTAATAATTTATAGAGGCTAGATTCTACTCTCAAGGAGTACTGGCTAACAGATTCGTTAGGAAGTTGTTGGCTCTCTTGTAGATCTAACAATAAATGTGCGTAATGTTTGCGCTCTCCAAACTGGGATTGTAGGAATTGACTCAGTTGTTCCCAGCTTTCAAAGTCTTTAATGGATGCGGCGGTTTCGGCTTTGTTTTCGAGTTGGCATAGTATATAATTTAATAAAAGAGGCTTTTGACTTTGCGAAGCTAACTTAAAAGCATTATCGCAGTTGTTTATAAATGAACATAACTTGTCACGGGATCCATCAAAAGGTTTTATAAACTTCAATAACACACTTGTCTCTAGTTTTTCAGACATACTACTTTCAGACCTTAATTCGACATCTTTTTTTGTGGACATTTTAACGAAATTTAAATAGTATGCAATAAGATAAGTAACAGTATTTAAGAAAAAATTAAATTCTCGAATTAGAGTCCGTTGTTTTGATGTAACTAATACAGTTTTATCTTATTATAAACAATGGCGAGACTGGAACTTCCTTTCGACGCGACTCGAGACAGATAGCGGTAATATAGTTTATTTTATTATAATTAAATCACTTACAGGCTCAGGAACACAGTGATATAGTATGTTACAATTCTAAACATATTTTGGCAATTAGCCGTTTTTCACAAAGCACTGCACTTGAAAACACTTTCACTTCCGCACTTTTGGGTACAGCACTACAAGACCCGTCACAGTGAACCCTACACTTTCGAACTCAAATCTCAGAAATTTGGCTTTTCGCGGATAGTTCCACTCGGAGGGTACGCGAGATTTATAAAAATCCCTTTTCGCTGCCACCAATTTGTTACGCAGAAATCGCTTGGGATCTTTTTAAAAAAAAGATCATAATAATTTCCACATAAGTATATTAACACAGAATACAATTTACAAAGAAAATAGAATATAGAATATTAGCACGTCCGCTCGTATTAGAGTTAGGAGAAAGACTGATTTGATGGGAATGTAAGGTTGTTGATGCATGGGAAGAAATGATGACGAGGATATAGCACAGGGTATGTCAGCAATATAAGATGCATAGAGGAGTTGTAACAGTGCGCACACCGTCTCAAAAAAACGACACCCTGAAGATAGCTATAGCTATAGTCAACATTTTAGTTTTTTCTATAGTTAGTGTAGTTTTTTCTACTAACGTAGAATAAAATCTTCTAATGCATGAACATAAGTACTCACATGTTTTTTTATACTTTTATGATAAACAAAACAAAAACCGGGTGAATGGCGCGGTGCGACTGTAGTGTTTGGACAAGAACAATCGCGTTTTTGTATAGCCGGCACATCAGCCCGTCATAAAACCGTGCCGAGTTCTAGCGGTCAAGCCGAACTACTCGAAACATCGGCGGCCGGGATAACGGCGCTCGGGTGACGAGCGTGCGGTGAACACATGGCCATATTAAATGTATAGATACCGGCAAACAACTTGAACATTAAACAAGGGAGTGGGGGAAAGTTTGCGCATCGTACACAGCGCGGGACACAAACGTCAACTGTTTTACCAATCAAACGATCGACACCTCACTCTCCCAGTGATACCTAAAAATCGCTTCTGCGCAGGCAAGCGCCGGTATCTAAATGTATCGCTAAATCGGCACCGACATCTCGTTCTCGGTGACGGCGGTGGTGGACAAACATTTCAATAATGGCATCACATTTCTTTATCTTTTTTCTTTAGGAAGTAGGTGATTTGCTCCTCTTATTAACACAACAAAGGCTATCCTTAAGAAAGCGCTTCAGGCTGAGTAACTGACACATAATATAAGTACGCTACTTCCCATAACTTAAGGTGGATCAATCTCCACGCGTCGTCTACTCCATTATTCAAAGAAACCGTACCATAAAACTCGCGCGGCACCACTGAATCGTAACACGTTAGGCGCCGTTCTCATTGAACACACCTCGTTTGTACACTCACCTAATTTAATTTGTAACCCTTGATGTTAATTTATACTCCAACATGCGGAAGCGGAAGTAGTGGTTTTCAATGGAGTTTTAATTAAATTGTTGTAATTATGTATATGGATTCTACTCAAGTCGTTTATATACGTTTAATGATAAAGTACTTAAATGCTTTGTGAAAATTATTGATACCTCTCTACGCTATATAATTTACAATAACGCTTAAGAATAAGAGGTGTACCAAGGAGATACTAAGATCTTTTTAATAAATGTAAATACGAGACCCGATGCAAAGTAGTTCGTTATAGTATGGAGAGTAGTGCAAAGCGTAAAATATAGAAAGTAAATATTGGTAAAATAATTAGAACGTTTAATAAAAAGTAAACCACAATTTGAGGAACATTTTAAAGTTTATTTTAACATAACTGAAATCCTTTCATGAAATAACATAAAAATATTCTAAAAAACATAACGCAAAGGTATTCGTCTACCCTTGTCTCAAAGAAAACTTCACACTAGACGAACTATTTTGCATCGGGGCTCGTAAAACAACAACACACTACATAACTTCCGAGGCCCTTTCATCTTTAACCACTTCACTAAAAACAAAATTATCACTAACATTTCAAAACTCACATTACATACACTTACTAAAAATCTCAAAGAATATCTTCAAAATATTCTTACTGTGCAAAAATAGTGTAAATATAAATTTGTATTATGATAGAAATCATAAACGGAAATACAGTTTATATGTTAAAAAGATTAGACTGGCTGTCCACACATAGGTGTCGGTGTAGGTGAGTCTATTCTATAATCCTAGGGTGGGGTGTGCACTAGTGCACTGGGCACTTGACTTTACCTAAATATCCTGTATATTGTGTATAATAAAGTTTTTCTTTCTTCCTCTATAAAGTATTATTAATTACCCTTCTTTAGCGCGAGTACAATTACATTATTTTTAACGGAAAGAAAAGCTTTTTTACAACAGTCGTAAGGCGAAGAAGTTCTATTTATAAGTGTGAATTATTTTATTTCTACCTTTATTATAAATAAATATAACGGTCCGTAAAACAGAGCAACTAAATATTCTTACAAGAATTTTTAACTAGTTAAAATGTATGCAAAACAACTGCTCACGAAACTTTTCTCTTGCTTCTTATTAAACTTCACTATGCAAGTTTTAATTGCAAATGATTTTCTTGTCTCGGATGTTTAAACGAGTTTCTATGAATACTAATATCCTTACAAGAGACAAATTCAAACTGATTTCGTTTACAAATTGTGTTTGCAATGGTACAATTAAGAGCTTTATATTTAATCCAACATTGTGGTTGTCAAGTATCTGCCGGAATAATTTTGTTTATGAATTGTTCCTATTTTTTGTTTGTGTCTTTGTTAGTGTCTTACATAGATTTTGTTTTTTACATCCTCCTTGTCTTACTGAAATGCGAACAGATCGCAAATTTGAACGAATCTCTAATATTCAGGTTCAGGTTACTGATTTATAAGACAAAAACAGTGGTGACCAAAGAAAACTAATAGGTTACGCCTCAGATTTATGTACCTGTTTGGTGATCATTTCCTTCTTCAGTGCCCGACACTCGCCGTTGATTGTTTGGCTCTAAAGCAAACCGATTTTCTCACCATATTTACCATACGAGTGAGTGTTAAATGCGCACTTAGAAATATACTAAATCTATTGGTGCACATACGCGATAGGAAAACACGACCTTAGGATTGAGAGACGCGCGCTCAAGCCATTAGACTGTTGGTCTATTGTTCTTATTGTGTTTATCGGTTACAAAAAATATACGAAGAACGACTCTTTAGTTTTTTGTATGAAATTATTTTTGAATAAGTAAGATGTTTTGATAATTAAACTTTTGACAATTTTACTCGAACCTAAAATTACCTTACTTCACCAAACATACCCACGCGCTCATTTTAAATTGACTTAAGATAAGTTGTCAGCTTTCTTGAGTAAACTTGGCTTTTGTTAGATTTGACTAAAAAACCTGTAGAGCTTCAAACTTGACTGTATTATATGTATTCAGTACGATTTTAATATACATACTAAATGTTTAAATTACGAACTCCTAGCATTAGAATAATATTAAATAGTTATTGGAGGTAAGAGATGAGTATAAGTTTCGTCCACTCTTAATAAAAAAAAACCTTTTATACCGACAACGAGTCAAGTATGTAATTATTCAATTTCATTCTGTGACGATTCAACATAACAGAATATTCCAATATAACATAATTCATGGCGTTCAATTCAACCTTAAAAAGAATTCGTGTCTTTTCAACCAGCAACATTGAATATATTAAATTTCTTCAGTGACCTTTGTGTCACAATCAGCCTTATTTTCCCATTTTTCTTTCGCATTTCTCAACAAAAATGTCATAAATATAACCACGTCCTTATATTCAAACTAACAAGCCTAACTGGAAACCGAACTGAATTCAAAAGCCCATTTTAGCGTGTCCTACTCGATTTGAATATTTGTACACGGGAAATTTTTCATATGAAAATTTCCCAATGGCGATCGCTCGATGGATTGCTAAAAATTCGTATTAAAATATTTTCCACTTTTGGATTTTCTTTTTTGCACGCCTCGCCTTTGTCATATATCTTATTTTCACTGATTACTTTACGAGCTTACTTTTCATTATTCAATTTTGTACTTATGAAGATGTTTATTTGTAAAGTTTTTTATTTGATTCATAAGTATTTAATAATTTTATTATACTTTTATTAATTCATGTTGATATGTCTATGTCATTGATATGTCTTCGCACTCATTTAATGCTTCATTAGGAAATAAAAACAATTGTTATACTTTTCTAGACTTGTATCTCTTTTAATTGTTATAATTATTAGTATACTTAGTCCAGCCACACGTTTTGTTATAAATCAAAATGCATTTTTTTAAATAAAGTAAAATGTATACCTACATATTTATAGTTTCCACCGTTATGGCCACCTTTGCCTCTAAACTGTTTGGCCACGAATCTATGGATTTGGATTAAAGCAATGTTTCCAAGGGAAACTTCGCCACAGCTTACTCCAAAGATTTTTTAAGAGACTTATTGTCGCCGTGTCGTTTAGAGCAGCCCATATTCAAAAGCTGACCTTAATTTAAAGTCTAAGGCGTTGAGTTCTAGGCTAGATGAAGGCCAGTCTTCAGCTCTTATAAAGTCTGGAACGTTGGTTTCAAGCCAGGCTTGGGTAGTTCGTGCCTTGTGACCAGGTGCAGAATCCTGCTGGAAATTCCACGGTATATTTTAAAAAATTGTTTTGCTGAGAGGTTTCACAACATGATCCAACTGTATCTTGATACACTTTGGCTGAACATTGCACATCTTTTTTCACAAAAATGTAGTTTTATGACTCCTTGATATGACACGCCCCACCAAACCATCACGGACGCAAGATGATGACCACGTTTTGAGCGTACACTTTATCATAGAGGATATTTCTGTGCTTTTCACCTGCGTATTGCGACCGAAGGCGTTTTAATCGATCTACTCTCATTAATTGTAAAGATTCATTACGAGCATGTCCTTTATATCGACGATAAGCACCGAGCTTTTTTAACAATACGCGACAGAGTCCTAGCAGGAATCTTCATTTCTCGCGATAACATTTGTTGCTTCGTAATGGGGCTTCGACGAATTCTGGCTTTAACAGCAATAACTGCCATTGTAATATATACGAACATATGGCTGCTACCAAGCTTTTGAAGTGTCTGGAATATAACCGATGGCTTCATACCCACTTTGTACAAAACGATCACTGTAATCCTATTTTCTTTAACATATTGTAATTTGATAATGAACACAAATTCATTGGGAGAGGCTTAAAGGTAACGCGGCTTTAAGTTAATGAAGTCCCTTTTTAGGAAATTAGAAATTTCGACACTCCCGTACTGCCTAGCTTCTCTGTCACATATCTGCCGGATTGCGTACCTGAGAGGATGTGGCTATGATGTAGGGGTCCTTGTTTTAAAACATAAAATAAATATTGTTACGGTTATCGTTTAGAGGATTTCGGCTTATGCATAAAATTAACGATAGATTACCTTTAAAACTGCGCGGAAATAGTTATTAATCATCGATTCGTAATAATATATTAATTCATGATCATACATACGCATGTTTAATCAAATACTGCATCATATAAAGTGGCACAAATATTTGTTATTTTATAAAAGCAATGGGCTTGAAAGTTTTTAAATATTCTTTATTTTTAGATAGGGTTTTTAATGATTCGACGTATTCTTTTTTAAATGTATCGTATTTTTTTGCCTTTTTGAAAATAAGTTAAAATGCAACACTGGGTACTCTAATTGTCTGGCGGGCATATTAATTATTTCTCCGTAAAATGTTCCGTATCCCAGATGCATCAAACTTTATATTTTTTATATATTTTTCTGTTTCTATAAAAGGATTCTGTTATTTCTTCTGGATAAAATTATTAAATGGGTCTATCTATGTGCGTAAGCGTATAGGTCAAGAGAGTTATTTTACACATGACAGCTGTCCATCCTAATCTGAATACAAATAAACTCAAACTCAAAATAACTTTATTCATATAGGTAAACAAGTACACTTATGAACGTCAGAAAAGGAGTTAAATTAATTCTAACTTTACATTTACTACGTGGGTAACACTGAAAATGTTCAGAACGGGCCAGTTAGAAACATTGCTAATGAAGACTTATTTTAAATTTCAATTTTAGAACTCTTTGGTAACCTAATTTTTTTTTGTGAATTGGCAGCAAATCTAAAACTCTTTTTTTTAGGAAGCAGAAAGCTACTTCTGAACTTAAAATTATTATCTCCTAACAGTTCTACACTCTCATATTAATGTTTTTGCTGTCTCTGATGATATTAATATTTTTTAATGTTTTTGTTATTAATATGTAAAAAATGTAAATAATAAAACAGTTTTCTCTTAATTTTAATTCACTCCGATTAAAATGGCACACTCAAAAATAACAGTTTTCAACGTAGTGGTTTTTTTCGTTACAATCTATTTGCTTTTAAGTACCTAATTAATAAAAATAACATTATTTGTTAGTAATAAATGAAGAAAATTCTTCTGCATATGGTAATCAATTTTGACTTCTAATCGATTTATAAATAAAACAAAGTATAGTCAGCACATAATTTATTGCAAATATTTAGAGATAAAGTTGAAAATATGAAAATTTAAAGCAGAAAAATAATGCTGCATTTATCTTATGTCGTCATAGATCAACGACTGCAGATGCAGTATCTTTGAGCATTGCAACGGGACCTACGGTATCCCAACGAACTGCAGACCGAGCGACAAAGCTGTGCGGTACAAATACGACGGCGTGATTCCCCTGCGCGAGCGCTGCTTGATGACCACAGTTCAATCGCTTCAGATACGCCATCTGATGGAACTTCCACGTCTGAAAATAAAGGTCTCAATTTAAGTAACTAGACTTTAGATTATTAGGGTACACAGCTAAAAATGCCTTGATATATCTGAGTAGATTTTTATATTATATAAAATAACGATGATTTTTCATCAATATTAAACAGTTAGCCTAATGGTTAAGTGGTAAAATCCCTGAGGTGAAGCGTTCAAATGACCTGTCAAAATATATAGATATTTATTTCTGAATGCAGCATTAACATTTACAGTGAAAGGTAAAAATCGAAATCAAACCTGCATACCTTAGATCGATCGAAAAAATACACCAAAAGAAAAAGCTTAGTTCAAATTCTGAACTGTGCCATTCCAGTAGGATGGAAAGGGTCTTGGCGCCTTGATGACTTTTGAAAAGTTAATAATACTGAATATCTTTTGATTATCTATACCTTTGGTAAGAAATAAGTTTGACTTACCCGCTGGAGCACTTTGCACAAAGGCGGCAAATGCAAGAAAAACAAGGGCGAAAATTGCGAAGTATTTCATTTTGATGCTTATTTCTTGTATTAATTTTTCAATTGATACCATTTCTCCAAAATCGTGTCTATTTATATGCAATCATCGGTTGAATTTGTTATCTTTAATCTTTAAACTTAACAGTTCTTTCCCGAAAACATAATTATTAGATTAAGATAATGATATTTGTGCATGTTTGATTGACTTTCATTGAAAAAATCCCCGTGAATTTTTTGATTAAAAATATTATCTACTGAAAGTATACACGCTAATGTCTTAATATGTTTGACAAAAATTTACATACTTGCTGTTATATGTGTTGTTAACTCTATATTTCAGGATGTTTGTCATATTTAAAGGTCGTGGGCAGTCCACTATTAGTGCACAACCGGAAACATTTATTATCTTTTCACCTGAATTTCATCCCAGGACCTAGATTCATACGCCGTGGCATTATATCAACAAATTTATAATATTTCTATACGATTTTGATCCTAGTTATCTTAATTCTAATTAGTTTTATCTACATTGTAATATATTTGATTGTAACAAAACCAAACCAATACCACAAACTCCGCGAAACGCGTAAAATTGTAAAAGTTATACGATTCCAGCCTTTGAAAGAAGCTTAGCGAACATAAACATTTGAGGAAAGTTGTTAATGAAAACCGCAAGGCTTTTGGAACCACGGTCGATATCTAGTAATATTATAAACACGAAAGTTTTTGAGGCTTTTAATGGTTCTGTATAGAAATTTGTTTTAAAATACCTTTACCCCTCGTAGTAATAACAATGAAGCCATTATACAAGATAATTGAGTATTTAAAATAATAATAATCCAGTGGTGCTACAATTTTCATCATTTTACTTTCATAGACATGTAGGTCTAGTCTAGACAAGCCTTTTGTCTAACACATGTAATCGACTTTTGGATTTCAGATATGCAAATTTCCTTACGATGTTTTCCTTCACCGTACGAGGAATTGTAAGATGCGCACATAGACAGAAAGTCCATTGGTTGAAAGTCGCGCGCTTCGTAACAACTTTTGCAATAAAGTTGCCACCAGCATAATATTATTATTTTTTTACTACTATCGGGACTATAGAGTTTTCGCATATTATAGATAAGTAAAATAAGTTAAATTTTATTTTTTAAGCTGCTCATGCCTCAAGTATGACATATAACAAGTTTCATCGGTAATCGTTTGCCGGTCTGCGGTTTCATCAGCCAGTCAACAAATATCGCAGAATATCAGTTTAGCAGATTAAGCAGCAAATGTTTTTATGAAAGCATTGCACTTTAAAGTTTATAAATATGTAAAACACTTGGTTATAAAATAAGCAAACATATGTTGCAAGGATGCACCAATGCCATATTTGCTTCTTTGTGGAAACTTCTTACACTCACAAAAGAAATCTTTGTCAAAGAATATTTGAAAATAATATATTAAATTGTTATAACCAACATACGACATACTTTATGCCCACTCTCATTAATTGTAAAGATTCATTACGAGCATGTCCTTTATATCGACGATAAGCACCGAGCTTTTTTAACAATACGCGACAGAGTCCTAGCAGGAATCTTCATTTCTCGCGATAACATTTGTTGCTTCGTAATGGGGCTTCGACGAATTCTGGCTTTAACAGCATTAACTGCCTTTGTAATATATACGAACATATGGCTGCTACCAAGCTTTTGAAGTGTCTGGAATATAACCGATGGCTTCATACCCACTTTGTACAAAACGATCACTGTAATCCTATTTTCTTTAACATATTGTAATTTGATAATGAACACAAATTCATTGGGAGAGGCTTAAAGGTAACGCGGCTTTAAGTTAATGAAGTCCCTTTTTAGGAAATTAGAAATTTCGACACTCCCGTACTGCCTAGCTTCTCTGTCACATATCTGCCGGATTGCGTACCTGAGAGGATGTGGCTATGATGTAGGGGTCCTTGTTTTAAAACATAAAATAAATATTGTTACGGTTATCGTTTAGAGGATTTCGGCTTATGCATAAAATTAACGATAGATTACCTTTAAAACTGCGCGGAAATAGTTATTAATCATCGATTCGTAATAATATATTAATTCATGATCATACATACGCATGTTTAATCAAATACTGCATCATATAAAGTGGCACAAATATTTGTTATTTTATAAAAGCAATGGGCTTGAAAGTTTTTAAATATTCTTTATTTTTAGATAGGGTTTTTAATGATTCGACGTATTCTTTTTTAAATGTATCGTATTTTTTTGCCTTTTTGAAAATAAGTTAAAATGCAACACTGGGTACTCTAATTGTCTGGCGGGCATATTAATTATTTCTCCGTAAAATGTTCCGTATCCCAGATGCATCAAACTTTATATTTTTTATATATTTTTCTGTTTCTATAAAAGGATTCTGTTATTTCTTCTGGATAAAATTATTAAATGGGTCTATCTATGTGCGTAAGCGTATAGGTCAAGAGAGTTATTTTACACATGACAGCTGTCCATCCTAATCTGAATACAAATAAACTCAAACTCAAAATAACTTTATTCATATAGGTAAACAAGTACACTTATGAACGTCAGAAAAGGAGTTAAATTAATTCTAACTTTACATTTACTACGTGGGTAACACTGAAAATGTTCAGAACGGGCCAGTTAGAAACATTGCTAATGAAGACTTATTTTAAATTTCAATTTTAGAACTCTTTGGTAACCTAATTTTTTTTTGTGAATTGGCAGCAAATCTAAAACTCTTTTTTTTAGGAAGCAGAAAGCTACTTCTGAACTTAAAATTATTATCTCCTAACAGTTCTACACTCTCATATTAATGTTTTTGCTGTCTCTGATGATATTAATATTTTTTAATGTTTTTGTTATTAATATGTAAAAAATGTAAATAATAAAACAGTTTTCTCTTAATTTTAATTCACTCCGATTAAAATGGCACACTCAAAAATAACAGTTTTCAACGTAGTGGTTTTTTTCGTTACAATCTATTTGCTTTTAAGTACCTAATTAATAAAAATAACATTATTTGTTAGTAATAAATGAAGAAAATTCTTCTGCATATGGTAATCAATTTTGACTTCTAATCGATTTATAAATAAAACAAAGTATAGTCAGCACATAATTTATTGCAAATATTTAGAGATAAAGTTGAAAATATGAAAATTTAAAGCAGAAAAATAATGCTGCATTTATCTTATGTCGTCATAGATCAACGACTGCAGATGCAGTATCTTTGAGCATTGCAACGGGACCTACGGTATCCCAACGAACTGCAGACCGAGCGACAAAGCTGTGCGGTACAAATACGACGGCGTGATTCCCCTGCGCGAGCGCTGCTTGATGACCACAGTTCAATCGCTTCAGATACGCCATCTGATGGAACTTCCACGTCTGAAAATAAAGGTCTCAATTTAAGTAACTAGACTTTAGATTATGTTAATATTATTATTTGTACACAGCTAAAAATGCCTTGATATATCTGAGTAGATTTTTATATTATATAAAATAACGATGATTTTTCATCAATATTAAACAGTTAGCCTAATGGTTAAGTGGTAAAATCCCTGAGGTGAAGCGTTCAAATGACCTGTCAAAATATATAGATATTTATTTCTGAATGCAGCATTAACATTTACAGTGAAAGGTAAAAATCGAAATCAAACCTGCATACCTTAGATCGATCGAAAAAATACACCAAAAGAAAAGGCTTGGTTCAAATTCTGAACTGTGCCATTCAAGTAGGATGGAAAGGGTCTTGGCGCCTTGATGACTTTTGAAAAGTTAATAATACTAAATATCTTTTGATTATCTATACCTTTGGTAAGAAATAAGTTGGACTTACCCGCTGGAGCACTTTGCACAAAGGCGGCAAATGCAAGAAAAACAAGGGCGAAAATTGCGAAGTATTTCATTTTGATGTTTATTTCTTGTATTAATTTTTCAATTGATACCATTTCTCCAAAATCGTGTCTATTTATATGCAATCATCGGTTGAATTTGTTATCTTTAATCTTTAAACTTAACATTTCTTTCCCGAAAACATAATTATTAGATTAAGATAATGATATATATTTGTGCATGTTTGATTGACTTTCATTGAAAAAATCCCCGTGAATTTTTTGATTAAAAATATTATCTACTGAAAGTATACACGCTAATGTCTTAATATGTTTGACAAAAATTTACATACTTGCTGTTATATGTGTTGTTAACTCTATATTTCAGGATGTTTGTCATATTTAAAGGTCGTGGGCAGTCCACTATTAGTGCACAACCGGAA
This sequence comes from Pieris brassicae, assembly GCF_905147105.1. Classification (NCBI taxonomy): domain Eukaryota; kingdom Metazoa; phylum Arthropoda; class Insecta; order Lepidoptera; family Pieridae; genus Pieris; species Pieris brassicae. Next base: position 16,883,344 of record NC_059670.1, on the reverse strand, counting down.
ACATTTATTATCTTTTCACCTGAATTTTATCCCAGGACCTAGATTCATACGCCGTGGCATTATATCAACAAATTTATAATATTTCTATACGATTTTGATCCTAGTTATCTTAATTCTAATTAGTTTTATCTACATTGTAATATATTTGATTGTAACAAAACCAAACCAATACCACAAACTCCGCGAAACGCGTAAAATTGTAAAAGTTATACGATTCCAGCCTTTGAAAGAAGCTTAGCGAACATAAACATTTGAGGAAAGTTGTTAATGAAAACCGCAAGGCTTTTGGAACCACGGTCGATATCTAGTAATATTATAAACACGAAAGTTTTTGAGGCTTTTAATGGTTCTGTATAGAAATTTGTTTTAAAATACCTTTACCCCTCGTAGTAATAACAATGAAGCCATTATACAAGATAATTGAGTATTTAAAATAATAATAATCCAGTGGTGCTACAATTTTCATCATTTTACTTTCATAGACATGTAGGTCTAGTCTAGACAAGCCTTTTGTCTAACACATGTAATCGACTTTTGGATTTCAGATATGCAAATTTCCTTACGATGTTTTCCTTCACCGTACGAGGAATTGTAAGATGCGCACATAGACAGAAAGTCCATTGGTTGAAAGTCGCGCGCTTCGTAACAACTTTTGCAATAAAGTTGCCACCAGCATAATATTATTATTTTTTTACTACTATCGGGACTATAGAGTTTTCGCATATTATAGATAAGTAAAATAAGTTAAATTTTATTTTTAAAGCTGCTCATGCCTCAAGTATGACATATAACAAGTTTCATCGGTAATCGTTTGCCGGTCTGCGGTTTCATCAGCCAGTCAACAAATATCGCAGAATATCAGTTTAGCAGATTAAGCAGCAAATGTTTTTATGAAAGCATTGCACTTTAAAGTTTATAAATATGTAAAACACTTGGTTATAAAATAAGCAAACATATGTTGCAAGGATGCACCAATGCCATATTTGCTTCTTTGTGGAAACTTCTTACACTCACAAAAGAAATCTTTGTCAAAGAATATTTGAAAATAATATATTAAATTGTTATAACCAACATACGACATACTTTATGCCTTAAGGACTGTATTCACTTTGATTAGTGTTTAGTGCAGTTGATTAGTTGGTTGCGTAGTAAGGTGATTAGAAGCAGAAGCGTGTTCTATTTTTTGCGAGTGAACTGCGAGGAGCCACGTCCCGTGCGCACTCCCTTCCCCCTCACTCGCAGCGTGCCTGCCAAAACTCGTCTGAGGTCTACTTATCATCCTCAGTTACTAATCACTTGCACTCGCACTAATCAAAGTGAATACAGGCCTTTATGTTCCTTCTGCGGTATAAGTAGGTACCTACGTATCAGTATGGATACACCTTTAAACAAATATTATAGTTATCTATTAAATAAATAAGTACCATATGACTTGCATGCTTAAAAAGGTTCTTCATTTGCCAAGCTAACTTTGTTCTTTTTAAACTCAATCCCAATTCTAAATACATACTTTAAATATAAATAAATATTCTTGCTTAGAACCAATGGCATGACAAAGAGGATTTCTCTGCCAGCCAGGTATATTCTTCTAAGGCGATGACGTTTCATATAAAGTTATAATTTACAAAATTGCCTTGTTTTAATTTCAGTGTTATTATTCAATTCAGACGATTCTTTACAGTTAACGAGTTACAAGACACAAAATATATAATTCTTATAATATACACATCTGCGAGATATTCTATGGTAATGCATATAACTGGTTCGCGGTTCGAGAGGTTAGTAAATAGAGTACATTTGTAAAGTTATTTAAACTAGCGCCGGCGGCATACGTTTCTGGATCTGATAGAATTTGCTTTTTATTCATTCCAACGAAATTAAGTTTTTCCATTGCTATCGAACTTCATGAGTGTGGTTTAAGTGGAAATGGGAAAGCTGTGTTCATTAAATTGAATTTTATACGAGAAATATCTTAGAATTTTAATGAATGGCTTGTCCGTTATATAAGACCTTTTTCCTTAGTAGTTCTTTACAAAGCCTTATTAAAAGGTTAAACGGGTAGACGCACGTTATGTACGATAAAGAGCTTACACGTAATCAATAGTCCACTTTATTCTGCAAATTTTAATTGAAACAAAAAATTGTCTTCTAACTTTGGGCATCCTTTTATCATGAACGAGAGTGGATTAAAGATGTTAGATTTTTGACAATTAGATTTTTGTCTTTTACATTTCCGAGGCTAAGTGGTTTCTATATGGGCGTACTATCTGTTCTAAACCCTGAAAATTCGGACCCGTCAAAGCAATGAATAACACATCAATGGAAAAGAAATTGTATCTGCCTCAAGCCGCGTACGAGTGTCTTAACACAGACAAAATCAAATTTAAATTGTAAAAAATAATTCCATAACCCAAAACAATAATAAAAAATCTTCCATCAATATTACGAATATTTTATAATTAAAAAATGATAAAAGCACAGATATGAGTTCCTCTTTAACCAAAACTGCGTTGCGTGACAGTGCTGATTGTGATTTATAGATTTGTCATTCGTAATTAACTTTTATACATGCTATGTTACATTTAGATACTAAGGCCTTAGCAAGATAACTTAGATAGTTTCGTCAAGTCAATGTTATAACTTGCGCACTACTAAAGTATCGAATTTCACTATAATTAGTATAGTTTACTACAAGTTTTACAGTCTATTTTCGACATACTATGATTGCCAAGCTGATACATAGAATAGAATTTAATATTAAATTTTTATGTATGTTAAATTGTTAGACCCTTACGTGCTTTCCAACCCATATCTTTTTTGTTTCACGGTAACTCGACCGGCTACGTGAGGGTTGTACGCTATTTGCGTTAGTAACTAGACCATAGAGGCTTCAGTTGATCTCCAAAAACATATAGTTACCGACTCGTAACGTGTTTTAGCCACCCTGAAGAGAACAGCTAGAACCCTCAAAACCTAGAACCTCATCCGTTATACCTACATTCAATTTCCATAAAAAAGTAAACAATTTAATTTATTGGATTAATATCCTTATCTTTAATAGTTAACCAGATATTTAATATAACGTTTTTTATCAGACTTACTGTACATATGGAATTTCTTGCACGTAATAACAGTCTGCATGATCATCGTGAGTTGTCTACCAAACTCCTCTGAGCATAAGTTAAACTTCGTAAATTACTTACGGTGCAAAACTAGTTCAAAGTAATTTTAGTAACAAAATACATCTACTATATATTCATTAAAAACAGAGATTATATTGAATTACTCAAGATTGAGGATGATATAAGTGATGGTGATGAGGATATAAGTTTCCGTTGCCTCTCACATTTGGATGTGTCCAAAATGATAGAGCATACTCCTTACTTAATGACCGGCAACCACTAGCACGGCTGTTCAAGGGGTACGGTAGCTTTTTACAGCTGTCCCTTGGACTAGTAAGATGGCATAATATGGTTATCTTAAAATATATAATTTTTTGTTAGGTTTATAGCGACTACTAGCTAACCAGATAAAATTCGGTTTACCATGTATCTTATTTCCAGGAAACCTTTTTTAGTTCAATAAAAATAGCCTATCTACTAAAATAAAAATAGGGGTTGATCGTAGAGGGGTGAAAATTAAGGGTTGTATGTATTTTTGTATGCTTATATCATAAAAAAAATAAAAACAAAAAAATTGTCTAAAAAATAAAAAATAATTTTTTGGACATCATATCACTTAGGGGTTTGAAAGATAGATAGTAGCCAATTTTCAATTCCGACTTACTGAATATACATTAAAAAATTCATAAGCGCCGGTCGAGCCGTTTCGGAGGAGTATGGGAAAGAACACGAGAATTTTATATATAGAAGTTAATAATAATGGTTATTCTTGCCTTTCACGGCAAACATAATTACACAACTTTATGAACACATGTTATTACACCGTTAATGTAATTAAGAACAACACATTTTTTTTATTTTAGACAGCTCAAAAATTAATAAATATTACTGTAGGTAGAAACACTCGACTATCATAACTAGGAGTGGCTTGTCGCAAAGTGCTAACGCGCACTTGTGATAAGACCTAATCAATTTCATGAAGATGTCCAAGAACCCTTATGTTCAATGTGGCATTGTACCATATTCTAGTGGTTTAATTAAGGATGATCATATACTAGAAGTATTACAATCAACTTATATTAAAACAACAAATAAAAAGTAACTAACGTAACGGCCACAGCTAACAGAACTGATTCTGAAAACCCTGATCTACATAAATTGTAGCTAAGCATCATCTCAATCATGACTACATTACGTTATGTTAAACTACGATATGATACTCAGAAACATGCACACGCCAAACATATACAACATTTATAATTTATATTTTTACGTCGGGAATTAAAATATGATCGATAAATTTACAAAAACGTAGTAGCAATCGCGAATCGTCACAAGGCTCACTATTTGTCTCTTTCAATTATTTTAATGAACAGTTTTGAAAGCACGGCTTAAACCGAGAATTATATAATTTCTTTGAAAAATAACAGTTTAAAAAAGTCGTGACATGAAATGTCCAGCATTCTGAAGTAGCATGCCTTTTTTATGGATATTATCATATGAAGTTCTTTCAGTACCTAAATAGGTATGTCCTTATTAAATGCTGACTCAAGATTTAAATTCCATAGTTAATGTAAGAATTTTTTTACGGTATGTTTTTATCTTGTAAATCTATGTCAAAAAGCGTTGAACAACCCTTTGAATAAAAACCTTGAGAATAGCTTATTTAGTTAAATCTGAGTCTTGACTGAAATATATATTATATCTTTAGTTAATTTATTTGTATTTTTTTTCTATTTAAATTTCAACGTGTATTTTTATATATTTATTTGATTAATTAAGATGTTAAATGATTCGATTGAGCTGTGAAATGATACGCCGAAGATTTTGTGATACGATAAATAGATTAATTTTAACGTATTTGTATTGTATGTATTTTAACATTGGTGCCTATATAAAAAGTAGAGTAAATTTCACGTCAAAAAAGTAATAGTAATTTTTATTCAAAACGAAAATTAGGACAATGTGAAACCTCTATTTCTCTGAATTTTCATAAGACGTCTGCAATTGAGAATAATTAACAATTTGCAAGATGCAAATGAAGAATTTTATTTGTAATTTAAAGAAATTAAAATGATTTGATAATGAGAACATTTTCAACTTGTACAATTTAACTTTATTAATATATAAGGAACGATGATAATTTATTTAATTTTAAACAATTGTACAATATTCATAAGACCTAATCTAACTTTAAATTAAAATTTCAAAGTTCGTAGTATTCGTATAGACCACGTTCATATTTAGATTAGATTACAATGCTACCTTATAACAAAAAAATCTTAATACTACACAGATACTAAACAGGTCTTTGGTTAGTCTCGAATTAAAAGTAACTGAACACAGAAATGTGTCCGTGCTAATACGTAGCTTATGAACTACACATTTTTTGTAAAGCCTTTCAATCTTAACGCTCTTCTACCCGTCACATACCCTTAAAGAATACACAATTGAAACAATCCCTTTTCAGACCTAAACAACTTGATTTGTGCGGGCGTCTCTTGAGAAATTAACAATTTCTTTCTCGTTTTAAGAAAAAAACCTATAAACATATTGCGAACATTTTTAATAAGAGGCATGCCTCTCTAGACCTTCAAACATGAAGCCGAGCGTTCGAGTCCACACTGTGTCAACAGATTTTTCTGTCTGTTACCCCAATTCAAACTTGCTTACGCGTATAATTGCGTCCCATTGCATTCGCAAACAAGGACTCCTGATGACGTCGGGACGTCATTATATTATTTTAGATACCTATTTAAAACGACGGATTAAGATATGTCTTATATCGACTGATAAGAGGGTACAATAGCTCCAAATGACTAATTTATTAGGGGTGTGGTCATGTTATTGTTATTAGGTTCTTCCCAGTAGAGCAGTGATAAGATATTATCAGTTGCATTGTACGTTGCAAGTAGGACATCTTTGATTAGATTTCACGTAACTGCCTACGAACTTTAAATATTACGAGTTACGACCAAATCAAAATATTTTTATAGGAGAGATTAATATAAACTAACTATAAACATGAAGGTTTAGCCATAGCTCTTATTGTCGCCTTCGTGTGCATCACACCAGCTTCACCAATCGGCAAGGTTATGTTATTATTAGTAGTACTAACTACACAGTGACAGGGAACTTTCTCGAATCGAAATGAAACAGGTAACAACAAATATTTATTGTATTATCAATATCATATCAAAACATCTAGACTTTGCCTGCCAGTGCTTATATTTCATCTTTCCAACTCACTACTAATTCAGTGTAAAATTTAGTTTTAACTTTTTAAACAAAAGTATTTAGATAATATGTGCTACGAAAGACAAGCTACTTTTTTAGAGTAGTGTTATGGTACCTATCTATAATACTAGCCAAAAAAAAAATTGACATAAACAAATCTGTTTAACCGCACTGATTATCTGTATCTGTACGTGGCCCCGTAGGACACTGACCAAATCGTTAAGAAAATAAAAAAATGTACGCAGAAATGTGCCTGCCGTACGCCCTTGGGTCCAGACATCAAACTTTTTGTGGCATATTGATAAACCTTTTATAGACAAAAGCATACGAAGAATGAGTAATTCAAAATATTGTTCGCCTCATTATAGTCTCGGGATGTACATCTATTTTCCCAGCAACACTGACCTAATTAAGGTAAAATTAGCATCGGTAAAGACCGGAAAGGAGAATTTTTCACATGAATATAATGTTTATACCTATTCCTTTTGGCACAAGTATATAATGGGGGTATGAAAAAAATATGTTTCGTATAAAAGTGAAACAAATTAAGCATTTACATGTTTATCTTAAATAAACTTTAACATAAAGCCAAAACAAATAAACATTTTTTTTTTTGTTATCTCTACATATATAAAATTCTCGTGTCATAATGTTCGTTACGACACTCCTCCGAAATGGCACGACCGATGCTTATGATTTTTTATACATATTCAGTAATTCTGATAATCCGCGAACCCTAAGTGATAAGGGGTGTCCAACTCAAAAAAAAGAATTAATTTTTTAGCAATTTTTGTTGTTTTTATTTTTTTAAGAAACAGCATACAAAAATACATACAACGCTAAATTTTTACCCTTCTACGATCAACCCCTATTTTTGTTAAATGTTTCCTGGAAATAATATACATGGCTAAGCGACGTTTGCCGGGTGAGCAAGTAACATATAGGTATACTTTTATAATTTTGAGAAACAAAATAGAAATCAAACTTCTGCCGTTTTAAATTATACCGACATTTCGCATACAAAGCAGCTTAAGTGACTATAAAATTACTCTCATATTTTTTCGACTTTTACATACAACATGTTTATAGTGCCAATAAATGATTTAGATATTAGGAAGCATGGTGAAGTGAAAATTTCCCCGCTTCTCTGTGAAACCAATACCAATTTCAAATATTGACTCAATAATTTGTTAATAATTGGCTGTCATTGGCCGAGTGCCAGTAGAATGACAGCCAATTATTAACTAACAAAGAATCCTGATGATGGCAGGACGTCATGTACCGAGTAAACGCAATATTGATTTAATTCTTTCAATATCTGTAGCGCTGTTGTCGTCAACTTGTAAGAGGTACGAAAACATGCCACTACTAGAATTTAATTACCTATATATATATATATATATACGTGGTAACTTACACTGTGAAAAGATTGACCATTTCGACAGATCCACACGATCAGTCAGGCCTATATATGTCTAAGGAGGATATCGGAATATGTATTTATTTTAAATTTGAGTTTTATTATAAGTTTAAAAAAATATATATCAGTTTCGATTCTTTGCTTTCCGTTTGTTTCGTATAAAGAAAGATTTCACCCCTATAAACTGAGGCATAAATATATAAATTTTCACCGTTCGATTTCAGGACAGATCAGTTCAAGTTTGCTTTGATTACATGTCCGTAATAATATTACTTTAAATAATATTATTTGTTTAAAATACAGTTAAAATTAAAAATAGAGTTATTATTAAATTCCAGAATTATTAACTTCACTGTGACTATTTATTAATGTTAATTAAACTCAAGTAGGTTAAAAGTTTAGCTTCAGCTAACATTACCATTTTCATTTCATAGTATTTTTTTTGTAGTTTCAATATAAAATAATATTGACAATTTCCATCTGTATCACACGAGTATAAAAAAATTGTACCAAATTCACGGGCTGTATTTCATATTTTGTTCTACTGTGTGTGTGTGTATGCTGCTTGGTACATTTCCTTGTCAATACAACAAGAACTAATCACAAAATATCATGGTTGGTCAATTAAAAAGACGAAATAGACCTAATAATTTACTAATACCTTAAAAATAACTGTAAACTAAAGTTAAATTATAAATTACAACGGTTAACGTCGACAGATGCACAATAGCTGCGCGTTGCAGCTGCCCTTCCGCCATCCCAAACTGCTGCACATAGATTGACACAATACAGCCATTCAGATTCATTGACGAGCGCCGTTTAACATCTCCATTGATTCCATGGCATCAATAAACAGTTGTGGAATGTCTGAAACACAAATTCTTCTCAGATATTTATGTATTTATACCCCTTATTCAAAGAAACTGTAATTATTTTTTTAATCTTTACAGAAAGGCTGAATGTTCTCAACAAACGAACGAACATTTACTGCTAAGATTCGACATAACTGCCCAGTATTACTTATTAAACATATTATACCTTACCGATGGATGAAGCGCATGACACACGCGAGGACGACAAAGGAAGCGAGTACTAAAACCTTCATTTTAGTTTATTTACTTATTTTATATATTTTTTTTAATGAGTAATATAGTAATAAACACTTATTTGCAATTGTTTTCTTTATCCTATATATCGTTTATGTAAAAGTATTTATATGTAAAACTTGTAGGCAGTCTCGACAAATATAATCGAATATGACCAACTTGGTGCAACTCATTGATACAAACTAATTCAGTTTTTGTGAGAAAATAAATAAAGATTATTAGTATTAGTATGGTTCAAATCACTGCTATTGCTTACTGGGAATAATCTAGTGCGACCTTAAATGATTATGCCAACATATTGATGCCTACATTGAACAAATAATTCATTTTAGAAAAGCACCTAATGCCAATAATTTTATTTTAACGCATCACTTTTCACAACGATTTCTACTATGATTACCCAACTAATAAAATCTAGTCTTGGCAGGTTCAAGTAGTTGCTTTGTTACCTAAAATACAAAATACTAAACTCTATAAACTGTAGAAGATAGAGTTAGATTTACTTTTGATTCACGCCTTTTACTGTCGGTTTTCTCGCGACGCTTTCCTCCTACTCTGTTAGAGCAAGTTTTCATTTCGTACATATAAAGAAAATATCATTGGTTCAGAACCGGGGCTAAAACCGTCCATCCGTTAAGGAAACAAATAATTGGCGGTTTTGTTTATTTCATTTGTCACCAGTGCTTCAAAGTAATACCGTTCTTCTGGGAAAAGTACCTTATATAACGTAAATCTGCTGTAATTGTCAAATAGATATTTTTCCGACTCAAATTAGTATAGGAGCCTACATAATAATTATCATAAGTACTACTAGATTAGACTAGACACAACTGCAGATAAAAAAGCATAGGTATAGATTGTCCCTCGATACTGATAATAATATCGATAGTTAAAGAGCAATGCATGTAGCACAACTTTGATTAGATTTCATTAAACTGCCTACAAAATGCACATATAAATACGGTGCTTGAGACCCAGAAAGCATATTCTAAACCAGTATTCTAAACAGACAATACCCTCACTTATAAACATGAAGTTTCTAGTCCTTGTCGCTTTTTTCGCCGCTCTAGTGTTCATTACACAGGCTTCACCCATCGGTAAGTTTATATAGTTATTGTAGTAATTATAAATATTTCTTATGAAACTCCCAAGTCTCAAAACTGTCTATGGTAAAAAAGACGAGTTTCAGGAGGCAACACTACGCAACGCAACATTCAATCTAGACTAAAAAATAATTAATTCTAACAAATAGGTATATTTGCTTACCCAATATAATTTAAGCCGATATTGAATGTGTAAAATCCAGTAAATATTCGTCGATAATTTTAATAAAGTAAGTAATTTTACTTTTTTAATGTTATAAACCGTTTTGACCGTGCCAACGCGCATCTTTAAAGTTCCACCTCAACGTGTGATATAAAAAAATACCGCTTAAATAAATGGTCACTCTCTTTCAGCTGAAGAAATACACTCTGCAGAACTATCTTCTATCGCAGTGGAACCAATGGAGATGTTAAATAGCGCTCCACGGAGCTGCACGCCCTCGTCTTGTTACAATTTGTGCAGAAGACTGGGATGGCGCACAGGCAGCTGCAATGGGCAACGTCAGTGCGTCTGCAGGCGTTGATACACCTACAACTATTTTAATTTTATATTATAAGCTTTTGTTTAATAAAACAATACAATTGTATTTTTAAAATATAAATAAAAATTTGGGCCAATTTAAGCTTTTATTCTACCTGTTTCCGATGTCATTTGTGTAAGCTTAAAAGCTTAAGTTTTTATTATATAATCGGAAACAAAATTAAAAAATATTAAGATAAAGGTGGCTAATAATTAATGCTAATCAGAAAAGTTGACGTTAAATAATCAAATGTATTAGTTGTTTTCATATTGTCTTTTAATTCAGTTGGCGATGCTTCACTCTTTTCATAACTATGTATACATATTTATTTGTAAACTCAGTCGAAATAAAGCAACCTTACCGAGTATCTTGGGTGTTTTTTAATAGCGGTGCAATAAGGGTGCAGACTCACTTAACTTGATAAGATTAGTATTGTCACTAATGTCCCACGCAGGTACTATAACAGGTAAAGACCCAACAAACGGTAGCTGTGTATTTAACAACTCTTGTCACAATAGGGATGTTTTTCTATAACTGTAATTAGTTGTATTGGCAAAATGTATTATGCATTTTAGAACCCCGGGAGGGTTATGTTGGTCTCGCTATTGTAAATACCCACAGTAACTCCAATGCGCCAGCAATAATCGCCTTTGCTGGAATGTGGTAACGGCAGAGCATAGCGAACTTCCGGCTACTACAAAACTGTTTCTAACATAATGATAAAATAAGTAAAAATTTAAAGAAAGTATAGCGTAGATATTATGGTATAATACTATATTATAAATCAATGCTATGTATGCTTAGTGAAAGTAGCCCGTGTAAAATTTACTTTATTTTGTACTTTTTAATACAGCTATGTAAAAAGTTAAATAAAAAACACAGATAATGAAAAAAAAAGTTATAAAAAATTACATACAGATACAAAGAGCCCATGTTGACGTAGCAGAAATGTGTTATCTGGTTAAGGTACGGTAGGTTCGATTCCCGGATATGCACCTATAGACTTCCTGCCTATGTCCGCATTTAACACTTGGTTGTAAGGTCTAATATCGTGAGGAAACCGATTTGCTTTAGATCAAAAAAGTCGACGACGTGTGTCAAGTACAGAGTCGACTGATCACCTACTTGCCTATTAAGAAAATTAATTATCAAAAATAGATAATGGAACCTACCTACAATAATATGTATACGTAAACTGTCTTGGTTTTCGAGATTATTGAAAATTTTAAAAGTACACCCTTAGCCACTCTTTTGTGTCAAGACCCCATCTGCAATGCCTAAGCTACACACTAGTTCTGACTAAGTTCCTATGCATTTAATATGCGGCGACAATGGTTCAGTAAGAAATAAAATGTTGTGCAATCTGCGATGCCAGGTGGTTCGGCATGTAATATATAGTCCCAGCCAATCAAAGTACATACATGTCAATTGTAAAGTCTCTTTCGTGTTAGAGTAGAGGTATTAATAGATAGATAAAAAAGATGATTATAAAAAAAAATCTGGTGTGGTGGTAACCACACCTCATCTTACCCCTAACGAGCTGAAGAACTGTATCGAGAAAGATTTCCTAATGCACGCCATTCCGAATATCAAGTGTTTATTCGCGTGCAAAATGCATTCATGGAACCTGGAACTGGTATCGGCGGAACGAGTTTCGAAAAAATAATATTAGTATTACCCTTATGGAAAAATGTATTAACTATAAAAATAACATTATTAAATGAATTCCCTATTATTTTTTAGAAATAAAATAGCAAAAGAGGGAGTCAAATCTTCTACACAGTGGGTGTGAGGAGCGTCCTCAAGTTCTGTTCGAACTATTTTCTGTGATCAACCCTTCAGGGTGAGGCTATCTCGTGTCTGCTTTCGCGGTAGGTCGGGTCCCCGGCACCCCGACAACGCGTTCATCTCCGGAATTTCATCAGAGGCGCAGAGGGCCAGATTTAACGGATCTAGCCCACGTACCGTATCCTGTGTAGAATCGGACTCCCATATACGTCACATGAGCTAATGTTTATATACTTATGCAACTGAAAAAACAATGTCACCGCGTTTTAACACTCCGCCGTTATCGTTGAATATCACCAGTTCTATAGAATATAGAGTTTGGTGTTGTTAGGTATTAGCTGTTATTGATAGTAATCTCGGAATTGTATAAAAAAAATATTTAGGTTTTATTGATATTTATGGGGTTTTTAAAAAGGTAAAGCTATTTTTGAGTCCGCGCCACCTAGTCTTGGTTTTGTAAACTAGTGTTGAGATAAGCTAAACTTGTTTTTGCAAAATATTGCCAACATTTGAAATAAATATTTTTTGAATACTTTTATTTTTTCGTAATAAACGTATTTTAATAACAATATGAATTTAAGAGTTCGTTGCTTACCATCGAACATCTTATGCATTACACTATCTAAAACGATTTCAATACCAATACAAATACCAGGTACTGTGGTTCAAAAGTATCTGCCTCATATTTGATTGTATATATAAGATGTAACAGGTTTTTCCGCTATTAGGGGGTGTGACCTTTTTCCCTAATTCATAGGTAATGTGGCCCCAAACACTACAAGTTCGCAGCCCAGCTCACCACGCGACAGCTAGTAAATATATACTTAAATGGTTATCACTATTTGCATTTTAATAAAAATAAATTTATATTCAAGTATAATATTATAGTAGTATATGAGTGTCATACTCATATTTGTTTAAGTGTCTTAAAAACTAGGTTATTATAATCAAAGACAATTAAATTAGTCAGATGGCGTCACTGATAAGCAGAAACCCATGATATCATTTAATCTAACGAAAATTCAAGATTCAATAAACAATTATGAGTAAGTAAGAACTTGTAAATATAATCTTCAAAATTAAAATAAATCAGCCGTTGTAGTGTTTATCCGTAATACGCACACACGTAACTACTGGATAGTGCATATGTATTTTTAAATAACTAATTCTTGAATTAAAAAGAAACGAAAGTCAGGGGTAATCATAGTAAAGTGTCTCGACTATGCGTATGAGTAGCGCCTTGCCCGTACTCCCTCGTCTCAACTCCAACATTCGAGACGTGAAGCGTTTTTTAATTACATATACATATATTATTTTGTCCAGTCATTACTACTTTATCTTCAGTAAATGAATAAAACCGATTGCAATTTGAAGATGTAAATATAACTTTTAAAGACAAAAACTAAATCCTCTTTAATTCTCTATAACAGTATTAATAGTAAACAATTGATTTGACATATACAATAGTGAAAACATAAATAGATAAATAATAAAACAATCATATTTAAGTCAGAATATGAGACCAAGTAGCTAACTATTACTATCTAAGATATAAAATATATATAAGATATAAAATTTGCATGAAAAATTGCCTACATACATTAATTTCTATAACCACATGTGTTGGTCGGCCACAACTCCTTTAGTCACATGTCTACTTTGATAACAAGAGACCTAAATTACTTGTAAAATAAACATATAAAACATATACTCAAAACTATTTAGTAATAACACTTAACTAAATAAAACGAATACTACTACTTATTATAATACTAGTAACTGCTACCTAGTTGACTGTTTTGTTTTTTCCTTATTTAATTTTTTTAATTTGTTTGTATGTACTTTTTGTTACCACTCAGTATGACTTCGCTGCGAATGGAGCCTGGTTAACCATATCACAGGTTCTTACCCAGTGGTACCTGGAAACCAGTCTCCCAATACCTTCTTAACTGTAATCTTATTGTTTGTTGCAAATGTTATATGGGAGAAAATAAAGAAATTATTATTAATAATAATTAGTTAAGAAATAATGTCTTATTGCATTTGAAATTTGTATGAAAATGATAGATTATGATAATTGCACTATAAAGATGCGCTATGTACAAATGGGTTTCATATAGTATTATTTTTAACAGACATTTATGTTTACTTATCTATTTCCAGATAGAGGCATTCGAGATTTGGTATTGAAGAAGAATGTTGCGAACATCATGGACTGCAAAAATAGCTAATAAATCCATCCTCAACCATCTAAAGATCACCACAAGTATCATTTAGAAACGGGTGCTTAGCTATTTTTGCCATATTTCCAGGAGTAATGGTAAGGAGAGTGATAGCAGGAAAGTCGTTCGCCTTCCCGTTGTTCTGACTGTTACAGTTCCAATTATGGTTCCCTACTGCCCTGAGATAAGCTGAGGATAAAGCGGTGTAGAGGCAGCAAGTCGACGTATCGGTTAGGGCCTTTCAAGAGAGGCACAACCTTCGGTAATAATGACTACGAAGAAGTAGAGTCGTCTAGATGTTGAAACGTCGTAAGCGCTTTAATATATTCGGCATCTCAGTGACGCTTTGTTTCCAAAAAATGTTTCCTTAATGTAATCTATGTATACTATGGTTAACCAATCTATACTAATGCAGCGCTTAATACGCGTAGGGCGTAGAAATAGCCCAATTTTATTATTATATACCTACTTAAATGTTTTGTCTTGTTAAATGTTACTTAATGAGAACTACCTTTTTACCGAATTAAAGACGGGTTTAGTATAAGTCAAATTTATGTCCCAATTTTAATCAAAACTATCAATTGGTTTACCAAAATTTATGTAGGTACATACATATAAGATAATGTCTACATATATAACATATGATGCTAAAATTGTTAAGTACATAAGTATGTTTTTAAAGATATTTTGTATTACGTACTTCCTATGGCAATCTAAGATCTCATTATAGTAAAAATCACATTTTATAAAAGTTAACTTATGCACAATAAGTACCAAATTAAATGAAGTCACTGTTTCGATCCCTCTAGCTTTTAAATTAATGTATAAATATTAAGTTCAACATCCCATAACTTTATAACATATTTTGGGAGTTACCGCTGGCTGGCTACTATCAATCGTCGTTATTCAAAGATTGTCTACCTCGAATTCCTCGCATTCAGTGCGTAGGAATGATTTTAATGCGGCTGTTTTTTAAAAATTTCGAATCAGTAGTTAAAAATTCCTTATTTGCTTATATGCAGCTTGTGACATCAACCGTATGTTTTAATTTAATATCACGAGAGTTACAGCTTTTCTATAGCAATTAATTGCCTATTTACTTTAAATGTATTTGGTAGACGCTAACTAGAATGGCATTGTCATAAATGTAATGGTATAAAAATTTAAATTAAAACTTCTCTTAAATAATTTAGGATAATAAGGAATAAGTAAGGTAAGTAATTTTGATACTTTTGTATGAGATATAATTCGCTTAAATTACTTTGTGAAAAAAACACTCACGGAACAATTATTATGTCTATTAAAACCTAATGCATTTAATTTACTATAATTTTAAAAAGTAAAATTAGCAAAAGTGGGAGTCAAATCTTCTACACAGTGGGTGTGAGGAGCGTCCTCAAGTTCTGTTCGAACTATCTTCTGTGATCAACCCTTCAGGGTGAGGCTATCTCGTGTCTGCTTTCGCGGTAGGTCGGGTCCCCAGCACCCCGACAACGCGTTCATCTCTGGAATTACATCAGAGGCGCAGAGGGCCAGATTTAACGGATCTAGCCCACGTACCGTATCCTGTGTAGAATCGGACTCCCATATATGTCACATGAGCCAATGTTTATATACTTATGCAACTGAAAAAACAATGTCACCGCGTTTTAGCATTTTGCCGTTATCGTTGAATATGGCTGGTTCTATTGATTATAGAGTTTGGTATTGACAAGTATTAGTAGTTGTTTATAGTTATCTCGCCGTTGTACACAAAAATATTTAGGGTTTATTGATATTTATAGGGTTTCTTAAAAAGGTGAAGCTATTTCTGCATCCGCGCCACCTAGTCGTGGTTTTGTAAACTAGTATTTCGATTAGCTATACGTTTGTTTTTGCAAAATGGCAATATTTTGAAATTATTCTTTTTTCAAATAAGTTTTCGTGAGTAACGTGAGTTTGATATAACTATATTCTTGAATAGTTTTTATACACTTTGAGAGTTCGTGGAACTGAAAAAACTATGTTGTCTCTATTATAGACAATAGTTGCGCGTTGCAGCTGCCCGTGTGCTATCACCGACTCCTGCACGCAATTTGGCCAATTTGGACAACACGACCACCATTTAACATCTCCAACGTTCCATAGACAGACAATTATTTCTCAGATATGTAAATTAAGTAAACCCTTATTTATAGAAACTATCTTTTATTTTTATCCTTACTGAATGGCTGAACAATCATTCTCAACAAACGAATGAACTCCGGCTGGTATTATTGGTATTAATTACTGCAAAGTAATAAATATAAAGGCGAGAAAGGTAAAGACTAATAAGGTCTTTGCCTTTGTTTTAATTTATATACTTACTTACGTGACTTTTTGAATAAAGAATATTTATACGGAGTTCATTTTTTCACAACAAAATAGGGGTTTGTATCATAGTGTGACGACTCAAACCTCTTTTCGGCATACAGGAAATAGTAAAAGAGTGCTAAATGTTGAGAATATGGAATGGATGAAAGTTCATAGCACAATTAATGGATTATTGCAATGTTGACTACGGGATGGCACCTTTTTTCTCCAAAAGCCTTAGCTGGAAATAAATATTGAAGTCTCATTGTGTAAAACTGTTTAACCCTTTTTAAAATAATCGAAGTGAATGAAACCGCGGGCATCATGTCTTCATAGTTGCCGGTTTACCGAGAGAAAATCACTATGTTGAATATTCTTTGGTATATGGCAGCAACAAATCGGCGGTAAGTTAATTATTTATTATTATGTATTACATATATAATATAATCAAAAATGGTATCGTATCGTTTCATACATGTAGGTGACTGAATTATTTAAACTAAAGGGTTTTCTTATAAAGTGTATGGACCTGCAATCATGCTTTCATCACGGTTGATTATGGTAATTAAATAATAAATAAATTAGAAAACAGAACATTTGAAAACGACACGCAAGTTACATTTCTCAAGCTTAAATTGCTTGGTACACAGATGGAAATAAAATAAAGAAATAAGCCTAATGATTTATTAATACCTTAAAATTAGCAGTAAACTAAAGTTACATTAAGAATTACAACGGTTAACGTCGACATATGCACAATAGCTGCGCGTTGCAGCTGCCTGTGCGCCATCCCAGACTCCTGCACACAGATTGACACAACGCAGCCGTGCAGATCCGTTGACGAGCGCCATTTAACATCTCCATTGGTTCCATGCCTTCTACAGACAGTTGTGGATTGTCTAAATCTTCATCTGAAAGAAATTAACAATTAATAAACATGAACACTCTCTACAAATTTTACAACTACTATGGAATATATGTTCGTGTTTTGATATGCGGGAGTCATTGTTTAGTTTTTGAATCACCCCCTTATCTCGCCTCAAGAAATTAAAAAATATATACCAATAGGTGAAGCCAGTGTGATGCACACGAGGGCGACAAAAAGAGCAACAGCCAAAACCTTCATGTTTATTATTGAATTAAATTAGTTTTGCCTCAAACACTTTTAGAATGAGTTTAGTCGCTTACATGTCCTAATTATATGCAAATTTGATAGACATTTGAATGATATCTAATCAATGATGTCCTACTTGTAATGTGCAATTCAATTGAACAATCATACTTAATCATCGATTATCTGCAGGTAAAAAACCTTGCTATACATACTTTCTTTTGTCGCTACATTGACGTCATACGATGTTATTTATATTTCATGTAATTACCTACTTATACCAATAGAACCTATCTATTGCTAATGTATGTATTTTCATAGTTAAATACGTTAATATCAAGATCAATTTGTTAAGAGCCGTTTAAGCTAGAAGTGCCCTAACAGATACTCACTCATAGTATACAAAATAAACACTCATTATAAATGTTTGTTTCTTTGTTAATAAACCCAGACTAAAAGTTTATTTTGTAAAAAAGAATGTATTACGCAATAGTTGCGTTTATAATATGAATTTTCATTCTTTGTTTACTTAGACTTTGTACCAAACCTGTTTACATTATTTAACTTGTACAATACAATATATAATAAACGATTTTATTACATATGACAAGATTGTAGCAAAAATTGATTTTGTCAACATTATCTGTTGTAATTTATTTTTGAAGATAACATAATCGATGTCACAAGTCCCTAATTTGGTGCAAAAGGTAAGCATTTAATTTTAACAGAGACAGGTTTCATAATATACGGTAATTGAAGAAATTAAACCAATCCCTTCATTCCTTTATGTGACCTATACACATGATTTTTATTCACCGTAGCCAGTTCACCAGTAGGGATTAGAAAGGACAACTTACGAGTTGAGACGCTGAAGCCATAAGACAATCAACTATCTGATTTATTAAATAATATATGTAAACTTATTCTTAAAATGTATATTTTACTTTTGGCATTCACCTAAACTACTTAACAGATTTAAAACTTTAGCATTTAGCGTAAAATGCCGATTTTAATAATTGATTAAATAATAACAGATAATTACATGTCATGTAATGATCTAATATTATTCCCAACGATTTGACCGCGAGCCGTTAAACGTGAGCTGAAAATTTGGATCGAGATCACCGTTAAAATTTACGTGGCGCCTCTAAAGACAACAGCTTCATTTTTTTTATTCTACCTAGATTATGTCTACAGACTAGGGTAGAATATTAACAAAGAAAAGAAATAAACACTGTTACTGCAACTTTATTAGGTTCTTCCCTGAAGATTATAATAATACCTATTATCGAGTCTAATCTTTGATTAGATCAGGAAACCTACTTAAATTACATATAAATACACCGCTTGTAAGCGAACAGTCACATCCTTAACAAGTGTTCAGGACTTATTAAAAATAACTCATAAATAAACATGAAGGTTTTACTCGTTGCAATCGTTGCCGCCCTCGTCTGCATCACACAGGCTTCACCTACGGGTAAATAAATTTGCGTTATATTTTATATTAGAATATTATTCGCAATATTATTAAAAAAGCCTCTCAAAGCGGCGTTATAAAGAGTTTCCAAATATAATAATTAATAAATTTGTAAAGATATTCCATTGTTTGTCCAACAAAAACATTCAACAACTTCACTTTCTAAATGTTTTGAAAAAGTAATTAATTATTAAGAGTAAGTGAGAATTTAAGAATGTTCATAATTTTTTTTAACTATAGATAATCCGGATGTAGAGATACCAGAACTGGTAGCAGATGCTATGGAATCAATGGAGATGTTGAACGGCGCTCGTCAACGGATCTGCACGGCCGCGTTGTGTCAATCTGTGTGCAGGAGTCTGGGATGGCGCACGGGCAGCTGCAACGCGCAACTTTTGTGCATCTGCAGACGTTAACTCATTAATTTTGATTAGATAGAGATAAGATTTATTATAAATCTCATGTCAATTATTTTAATAATAAATTGTAAGGCCTATTAAACGTCTTTTTAAAACTGATATAAACCCTCATTGCAACAAAAGGTAATTTAGTGTTCCAACGTCAAAATATGCAAGCGAAAATTAACTTTTATTTAAATTATGATAAATAATATATATACGGTTAAAGCATTGCTCTACAATTGTTGTGCAAATAAATTCATTATCTTCGGCTCTATATCAATACAATTAAAAGTATTTTTTCATCACAGTCACAGAGTTTACTCAACAACAAAGCTATGATAGTCTGCGATTAGCATTTCTTAATGAAGCCCCATCTCGTGTCACTATTTACAATTGGTTTAACGAGTTTAAGCGTAGCGTAGCAATCTCAATGATGATCCACCGCCGCCGATTAGGCACGTCGTTTAACAGCGACTATTGAAGATCATCAGTGCTGTGCGACGCATGTTAGAGGAAGATAAGAAAGTGACCTATCAGCAAATACGGGCAAGCCTAGGCATTGGTATGAATTAAGTTCAAAAAAAATTTCAACATTTAGGTGTCTGGAGCTCTGTACCAGATGGATTCCCCATACTTTTACCCACGACTAGAAACACCTTCTCATGGACTGGTGTCGCCAAATGTTACATAAGTTCAACGGCGGTGACTCAAATGCTGTATTTGACATCGTGACAGGTGATGAAAGCTGGATATATTGCTACGAACCTGAAACCAAAATACAATATTCCCAAGAACTAAAGATAAAATTCGAGGTATTCGCTTTACGAGGCCTAAAGATGAGGTGAAAGCGTACGAAAATTCCATAGAAGAGACACCTAAGGAAGAATGGGCCCACTGCTTTTCTCAGTAGTTCCATCGAATGCGACGATGTGTAGAGGGGAACGGAGATTACTTCTAAAAACAATAAAAGTATTGGCATCTTTCTTTATCAAGCCGTTTTTCATGTTCTAAACATTTTCAGTGTTACCTAGGTATCTAAATTGTTGCTTGCTAATTCTGTATGAAAATTGAAAAAGCAAAAGCTTTTGGTGGTCATTTTCATTCATTCAAGTTTAAATATTATAAAGCTGAGAATACGGATAAAACAAAATTCCACTGCACAAAACAACATCTATGTTACTATGGATGTATAATAAAATTAATTATGTACTTGGAAAACGTCTATGTTCTCCTATACGTCTAACTACTAAAATCATTTATGACTAAAGCAAATATGTGAATTATATATTGAAGTATATTTATTTAAAATGACATATGTACCTGTTTTGTTAAATATTTATTTATGAATTTTTTGAAGATGAATAAATTTATTATAAATTTTAAATCAGTTTTTTTTTAATATCTAATCTAGTATATCACTACATATTTTAATAATAGTACGTTTAATTTCAAGTGATGACACTCATTTTATGAAATAAGTTATATAAGCTAACATAGATGTCTATTAGTATAATATTTTTATATTTGTTAAAAAATTCTTCAACTCTCTGAAAGGATAATACTAAGGAATAGGTAAGGTAAGACTAACACAATACTTTCGTATGAAATATAAGTACCTTAATACGCTTTGTGCTTAAAAATACTAATATAGTAAAAAAAAAATATAAGCCATGAAACTTAAATAACTTTATTAAATGAATTTATACTTTTCTAAAAGTTAAATAAAATAAGCAAAATTGGAAGTCAAATCTTCTACATAGTATGTTATGGCGTGAAGAGCGGGTCCTCTTGTTCTTTATGAACTTCATATGTTTTCTAAGAACTTTACATGGTATTCAACCCTTGAGGGCGAGGCTCATACGTGTCTGTCGCGCGGCTAACGGGTCATCACCACCACCCCGTCGCCACGACAATCTCCGGAACACTTCTGTGGCGTAGAGTGTCATTAAAACCGGAACTGGTCCAAAGTACCGTACCCTGTGTAGAAACGGACTCCCAATTTAGTGACACTGACTATTTGTATAAATAGTTATACAACCGAGAAAACAATGTCACCGTGTTTTAGCATTCCACTGTTATCGTTGAATATCTCCAGTTTTATAAAGTTAAGAGACGGGTTTTGTTGATTATTATGAATATGTAGTGCTTTACAAGATGAATCCATTACGTGCTTAATAGTCTCTAGGAGGTACTTAAAGTCTCTAAACTTATGCTAACACTTCCTACACCAATCCACGGCACTATCACTAACACTAAGACCTATCGGAGTCCGGTCCCGGGTGGGTTCTGTAGAGCCCATTGCGAGACTGGCTGCCACTGCTGCTGCCAATGCCGCTATCGACGTCTCCTGCTGCCCATCAATTGTTTTCTGTATTGGAATTGTTGCTTGGCCAGATGGTATCTGCTGGACAGGTGCTACCGTACCTGCTCGACGAAACCTCCGCAACAATAGAATCGCTCCTACCACGACGAAGATGCCCAAAATAGAGTATAAGGCAATATACTGATGTACGTCGTGAAATGTCACACTACTAATTATGGGAGCCTCCTTTCGCATATCTTCCAGATCCGTGCCTATTTTATCAAGACTATTAATTGTGTAGTTGTTTTTTGAATTTTCAATAACATCCGAGGATAAGGACACATTTATCATATTATTAATTGAATCCATATAAGGCGAATAAACCATTGGTCCAGTCTTGAGCACATTCTGATACTCGTTATGAGCATAAATGACACCTTTCTTGTTGCGTAACATGCAACCATGACCTATGCTTATTAATCCAGTCGTATTTAATTGTTCTGCAGAAATTTGATCGCCACACATAATATGTAATGGACACCGATCACAACAAAAGTATAAATATGTATTCTTTTTATTCAGGTCAATCCACTCGTTATCGCATGGCATTTTCTCAACCTGACATTGCTTTTTCATTCCTGTCTTACATAAGCTATCTTCTGGTTTCATATTATAAAACAGTTTAGGTAGGTTACAATAATAAATATCGGAATAATAATCACAACTTGATAGCAATTCATTTTCTGACATCTGTATGTATGAATTTTTTTCTTTGTTTATTGCGACGAGATCTGAAATAGGGACAATTTTGACCATCGTAAGTGCGTCACTCTTATAAGGAACAGAAATCACATTATAGATTTCAAAATCATCTCGGCTGACAAGCGGAACCGAGATTTCCAATATTAATTGCTCATAAAGCATCCTTGCCTTAACTCTTAAAAATTTATATATATTGCCAAATTGTTTTTGACTATTATTAATTGGCAAAGAAAGATCTGTTGAAATATGATTGGATATTATATTTAATTCCCTGCGTAATTGTTCCGACGAAATAAGGTGAAAATTAAATCGACCATGGTAAATATCGGTGATGGTGTCAATCAGATACTCCTGCATATTCCTTAAATTAGCAAGTACGTTTGTTGCTGAAATGCTGTCAAGAGTAAACTGAGTAATGCGCTCTAGTCTATTGATTTCAGTGACTTGAGTAGTAATTGCCTTCTTAACTTCATTTGCGTGTCGATTTATTAATTTTCGTAAATTATAATTTTCTTCCTCTGACCGCTTCATGAGATTGTACTCCGCTTCCAGAACTGATGTCTGATTTTTCCACAGGTTTGCCAAATGCTGCTCATTCTCTTTAACTAAAGAGATATCCTTTTGATATTGTTCAGCGAATGATTCGTCCAATACTCCGAATAAGGAGTGTGCCGCGTATCCGACACCGTTGATAAGGCCGCGCCGACGCCGCTTCGAGCGCGTGCCCGGGTGCTGCGTAAGCAACACCTGATCGTAGTATTTGAGTTCCTCGAAGCTATGACGTAATTGATTCATAGTAATTTCGCAATGTGTTTTTTCATCGAGGGCAGAACACATGCCTTGTAAAGTTTTATAATATTGTTCGAATGCCTTTTCACCTTCCCAATAGGGTTTCATGTCATAGTAGACAACGATTCTCCATTTTTCCTGAATTAATTGCATATTACTTATTTTGTCTAAGTATAACCCCTTATTATTGTTGAATGTACTTATATTATAATTTTCCGGATGCGTAGCTGATACGTATGTTAAAAAAAATATAAACGAAAGCATTATCGCTAAAACGTTACCGAGACCCTTTCGTAGTATGGGCCGTGGTTTTGCAGATATGTTTGATTCGTTTTCGGCTGCTTCTTTACTGCTGTTCTGCACTGGCAAGGGACTTAATTTGACAATTGGCCGTTTGATTACTCCGTTCTTTGTCTTTAGCGAAACTACTCTGACGATATTATCAGTGCCTGGATGTAATTCTACAACTCTGCCCATAGCCCATTTTCCGGGAGGAATATTCGCGTCGTGAATAGCGACCAAGTCTTGTAATTTTAAGTTTTCTCGTGGTTTTTGCCATTTACTTCGAGATGTCAATGTAGGCAAGTATTCCGATTGCCACCTCTTCCATATGTCTTGGAAAGTTTTCTCCACTAAGTACCATCTCGTTCTTAAGTCATTTTCGGTGGGCAATAATGAAAGTGTAGGGCCCCCAGTTAAGAAATGAGCTGGTGTTAGAAAATTAATATCCTCCGGATCTTCTGAAATTGGACATAGAGGCCTAGTATTTAAACAGGTTTCTAACTGCGCTACGAGTGTCGAAAGTTCTTCATATGTGAATTTTTGATCCCCGATTACCTTCTTTGTATGAGCCTTTAAGCTTTTAACAGCTGCTTCCCATAATCCGCCAGCAGAGGGCCATGCAGGTGCATTGAAATGCCAGTTTATTTCCATATCCGTAATTGTGGTGGCAAATTGTTCTTCTGCGAATACTCGTTTTAATTCGTCATACCCGGAGTCAAGTACACGATTGGCACCAATAAAATTTGTGCCATTATCACTATAAATATGTTCCGGAGTCCCTCTTCGGGCCGCCATTCTTTTCAATGCTGCTAGAAAGGCCGAGGTGGTTAAATCAGATACTACTTCTAAATGCACTGCCTTTGTAGCCATGCATATAAATACGGCTATGTAACCTTTTGTGCACTTGATTCCTCGTCCTTTGCTACTTTTTATTAGGATATATCCCGTGAAGTCAACTCCAGTATGCTTAAAGGGTCGCGCCGGATTACACCGAGCTTCGGGCAAGTCGCCCATTATTTGATATTGCATCCGAGGGTTGTTTTTAACACATGTTACACATAATCTCAATTGCCTCTTTACTGCTCTATTACCGCCCAAAATCCAGTACTTCTGTCTGATAAGTGATAATGTTAGGCGAGGGCCGCCATGAAAGGTAAGCTTATGCGCTTGGTCTATTATTAAGTCAGTCAGCCTACCAGTATGTGAAATTATAATGGGATGTTGCATGTCTTTACTAATGAAGGCATTTCGCAACCTTCCCCCCACACGAAGAAGGCCATCCTGTCCAAGATATGGATTCAATGCAATTAGTGTACTTTTATTAATGCTCTCCTTTCTTCTCAACTTTTCTATCTCATAGAAGAAGTCGTCTTCTTGTACGTTGCGAATTATCTTCCGTTTCGCTTCCTTGACTTCAGCTAATGTAAGGTATCGTTCCCTTTTATCCTTATTTCTTGGTAAAAGCCGTAATATCCAAGCAACTATCCTGATTGCCCGTGAGAAACTACTGCAGTTTTGTATTATTCCCTTTACTGTGTTATCTGTACCTTGTACTATATTAACTAAATATTGATTTTTTTCTTCTTCCTTCGTAAAATATGACTGAGTTTCCTTGTCATTCCTATATAAAGGAAGCCATGATGGACCATTCCACCATAAAGAGTGCATTTCAAGTTGTTTGACGGAAATACCACGACTGGCGCAGTCTGCGGGGTTTTCCTCTGATTTAACATAGCGCCACGTGTTTGACGGCATATCTTGAACAATTTGCTTGACTCTGTTGCTTACAAATGGCTTCCATTTCTCAGGCTGTCCCTGTATCCACCCCAAGGTTACCATGGAATCCGTCCAACCGTAACATTTAATTTTATTATACCCTAAACATGCTTTAACTTTATTAAACAGCTTTGTTAATAAAACCGCTCCACATAATTCACCTCTCGGAATAGAGATTTTTCCTTTAACGGGTACCAATTTTGTTTTGGCTGCCACCAATGAAACCTTGTTGTTTATTCGACAGTAAATAACTGCGGCATATGCTTTATTTGATGCATCACAAAATCCATGTAGCTCTAATGTGCTGTCCGGACTAGTTTGCAACCACCTCGGGATCCTTATTTTAGAAATACTTAGTTCTATTTCTTCTTTAAATTGCTTCCATTTTTTCAAAATAGAAGTAGGGATTTGATCATCCCACTTAATGTTTTGCTTCCATACTTCTTGAAAAATTATTTTCATAGCTGTAATTGCAGGAGCTAACCAACCCAGTGGGTCAAACAGCTTCGATATATCTGATAGAAGCGCTCTTTTGGTCGTCTTATTCGAGAAATCAAATGACGATTGAAACATAAAGCAGTCTTCTTTCGGGTTCCAGTATACCCCTAATGTTTTTGAAATAAGATCTCCTTTAAACGTAAATATTTGCTGGTTTTGATCTCGGTTAATTTTTTCCGAAATCTCTTTCAGTATTCTTGGTTCATTGGAAGCCCATTTTCTTAAAGTAAAACCCCCTGACTGCAACAAATCCTGTAACTCCGTTACCATGCTGCATCCTTCTTCTATAGAATGGGCCCCATATATTAAGTCATCTGTATAAAATGCCTGCTCTGTGATTTCCGCTGCCCGTGGAAACCGAGGTCTTTCATCCATAGCTAGCTGTTTTAAAGTCATCATGGCTAAAAAGGGCGCCGCTTTTGTGCCATACGTTACGGTTGTCAATTCATATTCCTGTAACGGTCGACCTTGTGAATTTCGCCAAATAATTCTTTGCATTTTCCGATCGCACTCAAAAATGTCAATATTTCTAAACATTTTCTCCACGTCTGCGGTGTATACATATCGGAATCTTCTCCACTTTAATATAAGGGATTGTAAGTCTTGTTGTAGGTTGGGACCTGTATACATTACGTCGTTTAAACTAAGTCCCGTTGATGTCTTTGCTGATCCATTGAATACAACACGCAGCTTTGTAGTTTCCGAATGTTCCCGGGTAACACAATGATGAGGTAAGTAATACCCAATCTCCGGACCCTTGTTTTCTATGAAAGACATATGCCCTAAGTCTTTATACTCATTTATAAAATCCTTATATTGCCTTGCAGTTTTTTGGCTGTTTCGCTAATTTCCGTTCCAGGCTGTGAAATTGTGCTACCGCCATTGGTTTGGACAGACCTAAACTTTCCTTAAAATTATCTTTTAGCGGAAGTCGAACCTTGTACTTTCCATTTGCTTGGCGCAGTGTTGTTTTCTTATACAACTCAAGACAATATTGGTCTTCAGAGGACACGACGGATGGGGACTCTTCAATGTCTTCTATTTCCCAAAATTTCTGTAAATCTTCAGTGTTATTTAGTATTATGTTGCATTGATATGACTTAAGTTTTCCACATAAGATCCATCCAAATCGTGTCTGTTGTGCTATTGGTTGTGAAAGATTTTCCCCTCTTAATATTCCACTCATCATAATTTGGGCGTAGACATCGGCCCCAAATAATATGTCTACTTGACTACTTCTGTTAAATTCGGGATCTGCCAATTCGATGTCTTTGATATATGGCCATGACGGCATATTAAAGGAGTTATTTGGCAATTTGTGTACTAAATTATTCATGATAAAAACTCTTGTTTTTAATGTATAGTTAGTATGGATAGAAGTACAGGTCAGTGTAACCTGACCCTTGATTCGTTGTGTGTTTTCCCCCACTCCTGAGATAACACCATTGCAGCCTTCCCTCTTTAGTTTCAACAACTGTGCTGCCTTTTCGCTAATTATTGATATTTGAGACCCCTGGTCAATAAGTGCGCGCATAAGGTAAGGCTTTCCATTAACCCCTAACACTTTAATTTTTGCGGTAGCTAAGAGGACTTCTGAAAAATCCTTAGATGCCGTATGTACCCTTTTTGAATGCTCCCTCGTATAATTACTATTTTGATATTGAAGCCTGTTTGTAGACGGGCGATTAGGTGAATTCGAACTATTTAATGCATTATGTAACCTTGTATTATGCTTCTGATAACAAACTCTGCATCTGATTTGTGAAACACAATCCTTGACATCGTGGTCACATAAACAATTAGTACATATCTGTAATGCTAAAACTGTATCAAGCCTTTCTCTATGATTCATAGCTATAAAAGATTTACAATTAAACGTGACATGATTAGCTGTTTTGCATATTTTACAGTACGTGTTTTTAACAATATTGTCATGGCCTCGATTACTCACTTGCGATGACACGAATTTATTGTTGATCGGCTTATTATTAGACCGATATTGATGTTTTGTAACAAGACTCTGCTGAGGTTTGTTGCTTGTTGTTTCCAAGGCAGTAAATGTTTTTTCCAGGAAATCAATTAAATCTTTAAGCACTGGTAACTCTTTTGGATGCTTTAGTGATGCAATATATGCTTGATAGGTGTCGTAATCTAGTTTTTGAGACAGAATATGAACTATAATGGTATCCCAATGCTCTACACAAATCCCCAAATTTTTGAGCCCATTCAAGCATTCCAAAGTGACATCGTGAAGTCTTTTAATTTGCCCCAGGTTGTCCTTTTCAATCTTTGGAAGCTGCATAAAACTATTTAGATACGATGTTAAAATATGTTTTTTGTTGTCATATCTATTTGTGATAATTTTCCAACATGCGTCATAATTCTCGTTGCTAACTTGCAATTGATTTATAAGCCTCTCTGGTTCCTCTCTTAATTTTGATTTTAAATATTGCATTTTTTCTGCGTTAGAGAGGGTTGAATTTTTGTGGATAACTTGTTCAAATAAGTCCCGGAATGATACCCATTTTTCAAAACTGCCGTTAAATATAGGTATTTCTATACGGGGAGTTAATTTTTCATTTGGAGTGATAGAGTGCAATTTGTTATTTATCTCCTTCCTTTTGCGCCTATATATGGCTCCCTGTTCGTAATATTTTTCTTGATATTCGGGGAAAGTTCCCGCGAGCTCGGCGTCTATTTCTATGTGATTATTATAAATCGCGTCCCAACGCGACCTCATTTCCTCTAATTCTGCCACGAGTTCCCATTTTTCCGTAATGGCGTCTATATCACATTCAATTGAACGGTGATCGGAGGACCTAAAAAATGCCTCCTGCTTGCAGAGCAGATCCTTAATCCTTTGGGAATACCCCTTCTGCTTGATAGTATTAATACCAAACCCTTGTTGTTGCTGGGCCGATTCTTGTCTTTCAGACGTTCCTTGCTCCTCGAACTCGCTAACGCTAGTGCTGGCCTTAGGCTTTTCCATTCTTAGTAAAATGTCCTGGTAGGCCTGACTCAATGTTTCCTTTATTGAGTGGTATGATCCCTGGCTTTGTTCATATTCCATTTCCTGAAAGTACTTATGATCCTGGCTATATTCTATAAGCATACGGTCATGGTTGCATTGAAATTTGTTCCATAATTCCTCCAAATGCAACAGTCGACTTTGAAAGTAGTCGGGATTTCTTTTTCTATCTGCTCCGTCCTTTTTGTAGTTATTTGTTAATTTCTGAATATCCCCCCATACTCTTAGTTGGTCTTGGTATAATTTATCCATAATGATTTATTGTATCCAATAAGATGCCCCAGTCAACAATAAATGTTGTTTAAAAGTGCTGTATAACGTGCCCCTATTCGAAAGGGATTGCAGTTATTATGCTATAAATCTAATATTTATCAAATTTTATGCGCTCAAACAATTGGAAAGGACTTACTGTACCGACCGCTGTCGCTTGCCTCTCTATGTTGCGCTTGACGTCCGTCGCCTTGTTCTCGGTTGAAAGGACGCCGATATATTGATCCGTCTGGATTCTTGAAAAAGTTGGGAGAGGGCTTACTGCAGTTTACCTCTCTCCGTTGAAGATTGACGTCCGTCGCCTTGTTCTAGGTTGAAAGGACGCCGATATATTTGGACTAGTCTGGATCCTTGAAAACGTTGCTCTCCTCTTTTCTATTGATGCGGATGATGGTATTTGATTTGCTTGATGACCCAACGAACCAGCAGTGGGATGTTTTTCCACGGCGCCGATCTTCAGGAAAACGGAGTAAAACGCGAACGCGATCAACTGAACGCGAAAGACCCGCTATTCCCGGATAGCTCGAAGGACCAAAATGTACGGTTCCTGGGTCAACGGGATGCTTCAAATAATAGAGATTTATTGATTTACTCTATATTTACCACTCGCGTGTTACAATAGAATATGAGCGAAATAATGACGTGCTAATTGCTATATACCGAATGAATACAATTTAACAGTCAAAGAGAGTGCCTACGTCTGGCTATGCTCTCGGGGTGTAACTCCGACGATTTGGGAAATCGTCACGCTTATAAGTGATCGAAATGTACATCCATGGCACGTACAAACATAGGAATTTGTCAAGCTTGTAAACGAGCAAGAATGTACGAACCTTGGCACGTACATAGGGATCATCACGCTTATAATTCTAAGATAGCCTGAGTGAGCAAAATGTACAGCTTTGGCTCGTACAGTAGTAATTTATAGTTATCTTAACGTTGGTTAGCAAAGTATTAAGCTTTTAAAGATATTTCAAGGGTTTTTTAAAAGGGTGAAGCTATTTCTGAATTTGCGCCACCTATTGTTGGTTTTGTAAATTAGTGTTGGAATTCGCTTTACGTATTTTTGTAAAATATTGTCAACATTATAAATAATTGATTTTTTTTTACGTAATCGTACAAGTTATCCAATATGATAATATGCGTGAGCCTATAATATAGAGTTTGAGAGTTCGTGGAACTGACGAAATTGTATATCTATACGTTGTGACAGAAAGAGTTGGATGAACCGTCATCGAATTTTAAAGTTGCACCATATATTTAATCATAAAGTACTTGAATGTTTTTTTTTATGTAATAGGAGGCAAACGGGCAGGAGGCTCACCTGATGTTAAGTGATACCGCCACCCATGGACACAACAAAAGCGTGTCGCCAAAATCACTGGCTTCAATATTCTCTATCGAAACATGCTTATAAAATATTACATATATATTTAACTGATAGATACAATGTTATATATATAATGTGTATGGTTTTTTTTATTTAATATGCAGACATGGACAATTGGACCAAATTATAATAATATGTATTTTTTTTATATTAAATTATCTGTAATCAATCTTAATTTCGGACTAATTTAATCAAATCGTATGCATATGTCATTGTTAGTATAAAGTAACAGAGCTAATTATAAATAAAACAGGCGCACAAATCTGTCTACCACATGCTCTATCGCGTAAGGCACTTTAGAAATAAAATATTATTATTTACTACGAACTTTGTCTATATTTAGTATTGCCTAGTGCGCTTAGTCCTGTAGTCAAGCATTCGAACCCCGGATAACCCCTTATGTAAATCACGAAATAGCAAGATATATGTTCAAACTTACTCTTAAAAATATTTTTTACAACAATTCTATACAGGCGAGATGTCGAGGCTTCCTAGAAACTAATCAATGGCTCCTCGCTCTTCCAGTGTATACAATTTTATTTGTTGGGGTGTGTTTGTGTATATGCATGTACCTATGTGCATGTGGGTGAAACTCTACTCTCTTTTGTGATAGTAACAAAATTATCGTTGTGTGGGAATATAACACATGCTGGTACGATCACGACAAACATCGTGTGGTATCGTGTGATCAAGTGTTCCATCAACTTTTCTTTATGGGTTTTTAATAATTACGCGCGTATAAAGCTACGGTCATTAACTACAATACACGTTATCCTTGGCCGAAAAAATATTTATTTTTGCGCTTCTTATAAATTTAACCATTCTCTTTATACCAATTAATTTTTTTCATAAACATGTTTATCTGACAGAATCAACAATTTTATTGGCCTTAACTGTGATAATTTAATGATATTTATATTTTAAAAAATACCTGTGTCGCTACACCACCTTCTAGGATAGAGCCTTAGATTTCTGTACAGATACCGGAAAACTTCTTGAGCATAAAACAAGGGAGTGGGGGAAAGTTTGCGCATCGTACACATACTAGCAAATAAAGTCTATTTTATTTAACTGTCGCATACTTTTTACGTAGATAACTTTTAAAAATAGTTAGTTTTAATTTTTGTAGATTGTTAGTGTTAATCAGATATTATTGTCAGTTGTTAAATATAATTTTTACTATCTTCTAAAATATGATAACAATAAATGAAAATCGGCCAAGTGCGACTCAAGCCATACCAGGAAAAAATTAAAGAATATATTTATTTATGTATTTATTAATAATACATCCCAGCCTATATATGTCACACTGCTGGGCACATGCCTCCTCTTAGAACAGGAGGGCTTGGGCCATAGTTCCCTCGCGGGCCCAGTGCAGATTGGTAACTTTTCACGCACCATTGAATTGCTGCAGGTTTCCTTACGATTTTTTCCTTCACCGCAAAGCTCGTGATAAATTTCAAATGTTATTAATAATGATTGTAGAAAAATATTACATTAAGTTTAATAACGTGAGTAAACTTAAACCTATTGAGTTTATAACAAAGATACATTTATATTAGTTTGGTATTTAGACTGCTAATTTAAGGAAATTTGCGCAATACATACAATTTTAGAAACGCCAAAAGCACCTTGGAGTAGCTTTCCAGCCGAAGACATGTTTTGTGATTCTATTAATTACCTAAAGGAAGTATTCGATAAAATATGAAGGTTCATACGACTCTTTTAAACATCTAAAAAGTATCATATTCGTCTAAATTTGTTATTTCGACAGAAGTAAACTTATTAAAGCGATAATTTTTACGTCTCGGTCGTAGGTAGGTACTCCTTTAATCCTAACGAACTAGCACGCCAACGCGGAGCGGAGCGTTGCCTTTTATGACCGTCTGTTTTTTACTTTATTACATTTTACTTGTACTGTTACGATAAAATGCATATTACAGCTAAATAAATGACCATAATCTAGTGTAATATAGAGGGTTAGTAATGATTAATTAAATTGAACAATGCATGTAGGACAACCTTGATTTAATTTCATTAAACTGCCTACAAAATGCACTTATAAATACGATGCTTGAAAGTCAGAAAGCTTATTCTAAACCAGTATTCAGAACAGACAATACCCTCACTTATAAACATGAAGTTTCTAGTCTTTGTCACTTGTTTCGCCGCCCTTGTGTGCATTACACAGGCTTCACCTATCGGTAAATTGATATAGTTATGAGAAATATTCCTTACTAAACTTACAAGTCTCAGAACTCTGGCCAAAAAGACGACCTTTGGGATACAACGCAACATATTATCGAATTAAACCCAAAGAACATTTGTGATTTACTTTAAATACTGAGAACAATTATGTTTTTAATTACATGCAGGTTCTAATCGTATATTAAAGTTAGGACTGTGACTTGTAGTCTGTTGAAATAAAATTAGTTTTCATTTAGCTATGAACACTTTAGAATATGGCGCGTACGTAGTATAATTAATTGACTCAAAATGTGGCATAAGATAATACCGCAGGAATAAATGATCATTATCTTTCAGCTGATAAAATAGAATCTCCAGAACTGTCTTCTATCGCAGTGGGACAGGAAAGAGTTAAAGAAGACTGGGATGCCGCACAGGCAGCTTGCAACAGTGCGTCTGTAGACGTTGATACACCTATTACTTATATATCATATAATTTACATTTTTAAAATAAATATAAAATTTTAGGCCCATTTCGAATTTGAGTCTACCTGTTTCCGACGCCATTTGCTTTAAAAGTTTAAACTACTCAATGCAGACGTAGTCAATAACATAAATAATTAAATATTACTTACTTAATTCTTTTTCATTTGGCAAAATTCGGGTATTCTTCTCACAGGGGTGCATTCTTTTAACGGACATAGATAATAGATTTCCAGAAAAAAATACTATAATTAAGTTCTCACTTGAGTACCCATAAATTTTAGTATTGTAAGTAAAATACAAAGCAGGTATTTTAACAGATAAAGACCCTACAAATGGTTACCTTCGCAATCAACCAATTTTGCGGTTCAGTATTACAA
Source organism: Pieris brassicae (assembly GCF_905147105.1). Classification (NCBI taxonomy): domain Eukaryota; kingdom Metazoa; phylum Arthropoda; class Insecta; order Lepidoptera; family Pieridae; genus Pieris; species Pieris brassicae. Next base: position 16,849,358 of record NC_059670.1, on the reverse strand, counting down.
CTCAATTGTTTTACGGAAAACGAGCATACATATTTTAGAGCTATAGTGATAAAATATACTAAATTAAAAGTTTAAAAATTGAATACAAAATAACCCAGTAAAACTAGAAAATGATGAGTGTTAATTACCTATCAATGTGTTAAAGAGGGACTTTGGCTTTTACGAATGAGTGTGTGCGTGCGTTGTTTTTTTGGTTAAGACCAATTTTTTGGTTTTACAGATTAGACAGACAGATTGCTTACTATACTTTACGCCAATGTAAGAAAGCTTAGAGGTGAATTCTATTTAAAACTATACATATTGAGTGTAGTGGATCAAATAAGTGTTGGACTAGTGAGTTGGGCGTGGGAAGCTCACCTCGTAGGACGTGCTTTCAAACCCGGTGGCCCTAAACTAACTCTTGCTTGTATTGAGAAAATAAACATCATGTCGAAACCGGCATAAATCACATACAGAGATTAAAGAGTTGTAGTCCATCAAAGAAAAGTAATAAATATGACCAAGAGACATGACATTAAGTATTTCGAAACTAACCAAAATACATGAAGAAATGTCTATTATTGTAGATATAGATTTCTTAGACATTACATTAAACAAAGATTAAACATAAATGTAAAGAAACTGGCAATAAATAGGAACTTGTGACATAGATTTTATTTTATCTACGAAAACAAATTAGTAAGTGTCGGGGATTTACAAAATTTACCTTATCGCATTAATGTTTATAAAATCTATTTTTGCTACAATCTTATCATATCACCTGTTATAAAAAAAACTAATTATAGTTTATGTAAAGAATTAAATATTGTAAACAAGTACGATACAAAGTAAATAAAAAAGTGAAAATTAATCTAAAATTTGCGTTTCTATGTAAAAGTCAAAGTATATTTCTTTTAGATTACCGAAAACAATTAACGTATTTTATTTTGTAAGTTTTAGCAGAGCAACAGCAGAGTTGGCCTGATGGCTTCAGCGACTCTCATACCTGAGGTCGTAAATTCGATCACCTACTCGCCTATTAAATTGAAATGATCATGAAACAGATAAATGTTAAAAATTTTGTAACGCCACGAACTAGCCATGTATGTTCGTCTAGGTTTTATAATAAAATATAGCATGTGTTTACCATTAACAAACAAACAAAACAAAAACCGGAACCATGAAGTATAGATACCGGCAAAAATCTGGAACAAAAGTCCATGCCTGCGCAGAAGTTTGTGTCCCGCGCTGTGTACGATGCGCAAACTTTACCCCACACCCTTGTTTAATGCTCAAGAAGTTTGCCGTTATCTGTAGGTTGCCTAAGTGTCCCGTTTGTGGCCTTAGCCACAGAAAGCTACTCACCTTCTTGCCTGTATAAAATGTAGCAGAAGTCTGAGCCCACGAGCTATAAAGGGTCATTGCGTTTTCCGGATTATTTATAGATAAACTTTAATATCTTTGTATTTTTATTATTTATTAGTAATCTTCCAGCTAACGTACATATTATAAAATAAAAAAACTTAGACAATATACAAAGCCAAAACAGATAACATAGATAAACAATATACATGTATGAAACAGAAAGAAAAGTAAGTAAGTTTTATTAATAGACGAAAAATTAAAACAAACTAAAAGTTATCATTAAACAAACGACAGTTAATAGTTAAAATTTCAAACATTGTTGGCACTTTTTCTAGGATTAAAAATATTTAAATAAAAAATTACACATAAAAGAAGATTATCTGCGTGATATATTAAATAAAAGAAAATAATTACAAGAGCAAATTAAGATTGAAAGAGGAAAAGGGAATACTGCCATAATACAGTACGATAAACTTATAATACGGGACAAAAACAGAAACACAGAGAATAAACGAAATCTCTCAATATCCCCTGAGAGTATTCATATTCAAGAAAATAAAACAGGAAAGAATAAATAACAACAACAGTCTGGCTCAAAAATAAAGGCCACAAGGTCAAATAGTGTCACCGACGGTGCCATAAAACCAAGCATGTTGAATTCTTGACAAGTAAAAATACAACGAACAAAAATGCATAGTGACTAACCCCCTCTCTTCACACCGATATTTCATATAAACTAACTTCAATGAAAAGCATAAGAAATCTTCCAACCCGGCCGGTCACTGTAGAAGATTTCGACCAAAACCCTCCAAAGCTACATATCTACAAACTCAACCATAAAAACTTCGAAGAATCACACAAAGTTAAGCCGCCAATTAAATATTATAACATACAACGTCAACAATCTACCATCATACGACCGACTATTAGAACTAGAAGAATATTTAATTAAAATTAACTATGATATTATGGGAATTCCGGAAGTTAGACGACAGAACAACAAAATAGAAGAACACACTTTTTAACCTAAAAAAACATTTTAATAGAAACTTAAGTAAAGTTATAAACTCATGTCTACTACCCAGCCAAACTTATGGAAGCCAGAGCTGGAAATTATCTACATAAGCTGGAATAAAAGAGGTTTAACTTTTGCTCAAAAACTGAAATGGCACTGGGCTGGAAATTTTTTTTAATCAGTGCTTGGTACATCAATGGAAATAAAATAAAAAAGTAAGCCTAATGATTTATTAATACCTTAAAATTAGCAGTAAACTAAAGTTAAATTAAGAATAACAACGGTTAACGTCGACATATGCACAATAGCTGCGCGTTGCAGCTGCCCGTGCGCCACCCCAGACTCCTGCACACAGATTGACACAACGCAGCTGTGCAGATCCGTTGACGAGCCCCGTTTAACATTTCCATTGGTTCCATGCCTTCTACAGACAGTTGTGGATTGTCTAAATCTTCATCTGAAAGAGGTTAACAATTAATGAATAGAAAAACTCTCTACAAATTCTATAATTACTACTAAAATATATTCGTGTAAGACTCACTAAGAGTAAGATATTGAGCGCGGATTCTGACTCTTATTCAACAAAAATGTATGATGGGTGGAATGGATTTTGACATGCGGGAGTTATAGTCTAGTTTTTGAATCACAACCTTAGCTCGCCTCAAGAAATTAAAAAAAATATACCAATAGGTGAAGCCAGTGTGATGCACACGACGGCGACAAATAGAGCAACAGCCAAAACCTTCATGTTTATTATTGAATTAATTTAGTTTTGCCTTAAACACTGGTAGAATGAGTTTAGACGGTTACGTGTATCCTATTTATATGCAAATTTGATAGACAGTTGAATGATATACTATCAAATTGTCTAATCAATTTTGTCCTACTTTTAATATGCGTTCAATTAAACGATCATATTTAATCAAAGATTATCTGCAGGGAAAAAACCCTGTTATACGACATACTTTCTTTTGTCTCTACATTGACCTCATAGTATATTATGTATATACTTTATTATTGCTTTGAAAAAGGGCCTTACAAAATCCTGTATTTCAGTTGTAATATACAAAAATAATAAAGTTATATATAGTATAAATAATCCGAGAGACGCTATGACCGTTTATAGCTCTTGGGCTCGGACTTCTGCGACATTTTATATCATTTTATATAGGCAAGAAGGTGAGTAGACTTCGGTGGCTAAGACGGTTTATAGTATTTTTTTCCTTCTCCATATCTGAAAGTGCAAAATATGTACATGGACACAAAGGCCACCTCCTACTTCATGGTTAGGGATTTAGTTTTGCTTGTTTGCTAGTGAAAAACACATGCTTTATTTTAAAGAGAATACATTATTACTTGACATACATGACTAGTTCCTATTTATAAACTTACAAAATAACAACAGCAACTAGTGACATTACAACCTTTTTAGATGTGGTCCTCAGATTTCTGTATCTGTTTCATGATGATTTCAATGAGGTGTAGATGAGCAGCCTCCGATGCCTGACACACGCCGTCGACTTTCTGGGCCGAAGGCAAGCCGGTTTCCTCACAATGTTTTCCTTTACTGTTCTTATTATTTAAAGATTATTAAATGCACCTAAACAATAAGTCCATTGGTGCACAGCCCGGGATTGAACCTACAACCTCAGGGATCGCACGCTAAAGAAACTAGGTCAATACTGCTCTCGCTCTGCTCAAACTTATAAAATAAAATACGTCCATTGTCTTCGCTCAAACAAAAACATACTTTGACTCTTAGATTAGAAATGCAAGTCTTAGATGAATTTAATTTAAGTTTTTGTTTACTTTGTACCGTACTTGTTTACAATATTTAATTATTTACATAAACTATAATTAACCGCTTTGGCGTTGACGTTTAGCGTAGCAACCAATATTATGTCTGTCTAGTCTGTATAAGAACCAATCATTTGATAATGAATGAGACGTTAGACATGAACAAATTTGGAGTAGAGATCACCATTTACATTTACGTGGTGCTACTACTAATGTGCTGCGTACTAATCCAACACACTGTAAAATGCCGATTTTAATAATTGATTAAATAATAACTGATAATTATGCCATGTAATGATCTCATATAATTCCCAACGATTTGACCGCGAGCCGTTAAACGTGAGCTGAAAATTTGGATCGACATAACCATAAAAATTAAGTGGCACCTCTAAAGACAACAGCGTCATATATTATTGTCTTTTGTTAACATAGCTTTTACACATTAAGAAAACACATCATCATATTTTTTTTTTACTTTTACCTAGACTATGTCCACAGACTACGGAAGAATATTAACAAAGTTAAGAAACAAAAACTATGACTGCAACTTTATTAGGTTCTTCCCTGCAGATAATAATAATACCGATTATCGAGTCTAATCTTTGATTAGATTTCAGTAAACCTACTTAAATTACATATAAATATGACGCCTGTAAGCTAACAATCATATTCTTAACAAGTGTTTAACATTGATTAAAAGAAACTCATAAATAAACATGAAGGTTTTACTCGTTGCAATCTTGGTTGCCCTCGTCTGCATGACAAAGGCTTCACCTATTGGTAAGAAAATTTACGTTATATCATATATCAGCATATTATTAGCCCTTGGGAGCAATTTTATAAGAATTAGTCTAATACTATCAACGTATATGGTATATTATAGTTTTGATAGTCCGAACATAATAATAAATAAATTAATATATACTTTTTTTTTGCTCAAAAGAAAATCCGGATGTAGAGAAACCAGAACTGGCAGCAGATGCTATGGAACCAATGGAGATGTTGAACGGCGCTCGTCAACGGATCTGCACGGCCGCGTTGTGTCAATCTGTGTGCAGGAGTCTGGGATGGCGCACGGGCAGCTGCAACGCGCAGCTATTGTGCATCTGCAGACGTTAAATCATTAATTTAGATTTTAAATTATAAGTTTTATGTTAATTCTTTATATAATAAATTTTTAAGCCTATTACATGCCGTTTTTAATAATTTACAACCTAATTGAGAATAGAAGTATGTTTCAATGGCGACTACATGTTTACGGTTAAAGCATTGCTCTACAAAGGCATTGTGCAAATAGTTTCATAATCTTCCGCTCGATATCATCATTACAATGAAAGGTATTTTTTCATCCCAGACAAAGGCACGGCTGCCTTCACACGATCTATCATTAAGAGCGATTATGAGCTGTATTGTTGCTTTCTTCACATTCATAGCAGGTGGCCCTTTGTTTTGTTTTACTTGTATAGTACAAACAATCTGACAAGAATACCCGCGCTTTTGTTGGATCAGCTGAGAGAAAAAGTTTTGGTAGTCTATTCTCATTCATTAAAGCATAATTAATGTAAAACATGTTATAAAGGAAAATGATCATAATTGAACTGTACAACACATTATCATATCAGATAAGTTTATGATATATAAATATCAATGGCGCCACATCACCTTCTAGGTCTGAGCCTCAGATTTTTGTATTGTTTTTCTAATAAACAAGTAGGTTAGTCGTCGTTTCTGGGTAGTTTTTGGGTCTTAAGTATATTTTAAATGAAATTCGGACATTAAAAGTTAATTGGTTCTCAGCCGCATTTCGTCCCTACCTCCCTACGATATGAATCGCGGCTCGTCTCCCAAGCATGCATTTTTTAAAGTACTTAACGACTTAATTACTTTCCACTTTTTACATTTGTAATAGGTTAGTCACAACTATAGCGCCATATCTTTCATAATATCATGTGAGTACCTTGATAATTTTTAATGTAGAAAACAAAGTCCGGTTTGTTCGAACACTTATAACTCGAAAACGGCTGGACCGATCCATGGTTTTATTATTTGTTGTATTTGTAACTATTATAACATTGAAAATTTTACGAAAACAGTGCTAACAGTAGCAGTAGAACAATGTCAGTAATTAAAAAGTATTGTCGTATATATTGGTTGTAAAATATTATACGTGCGTAGACGCTTCTTTTTTATGTGTTAATATAATACTTTATAAAGAATAAAGTAGTAAACTTAATATTTATTTAGTGTTTATTTTATTACTTTCATAAAATTATAAATTAAATAAAAGCTAACCTGTAACACGGCATTCATTGACTATGAGGCGGTACCAAGTTCGCCGGGTTAGTAGAAAAGAAAATTACATTTTTTGTTACAAATAGTTAAAGCTCGCAACATTAACTTAAAATCTGATTACAAGAAAAAGTTATTTTATTACAATAATTTTTGAATAAAAATTATTTATTTCACTGGAAATGGAAAAGTCTACCATAATTCCAATTATACTATTATACTAAAGTAGACTTGTTATTTTAAGTTATAACTTCTTCTTATTTTATATTATTTATATTAATTGTCTTATAATCTAATGTAAAGTTGAGACATGCATCAAATCATAATCAATTTGACGCGTCTTATGACAATGATATGTTATTAGAATTTTGACAGTCTTCATTATAAAAATTACATTACTCATTAGAAGTTCGCGCTAAATCGGTGTCAATCAAAGAAGGATAACACTTGTCGATTTGACTTTGACACACGAACTGGAGATGGTAGGTGGTGTCCCGGCGTAATGGCGCAAGGGAGTTAAATTTTAACCGCTGTCGCGTGCGCACTAAATATATACCGCATACCGTATAGCATTTGCTTTTTTTTTATTCAACATTGAAGGATCCAGTGTTTGGATACGCCACCGTTGATGGTAAGTGCTAGTTTTAGTCTTATCGATTATTGGTTTCCTTTTTTTTATTATACTGACTCGCGACAGCCGAACCAGCGCTTATTATTTCACCGAGGGAATGGAGCATCCTGGATATAGCTTCCGAATACCCAGGCCCACACATCTTTTTTGGTCCTTCTCGAGCCGTATATGTAATATCTCTTACTTAGGCATATTTATTTTTCGTATCTTCTTCAACGTATTTTAGGTTCGTTAAGTTAAATTGCCGGTGGGTATTTTGTTACTTGTATAACGACAAAATTAATACCGATTTTTTAAAAATATTATATGTATTTATAAATCTATTATCCGTATTTCGTATCCCGTATTTCGTATTTAATAATAGATTGTGCCTGATTTGGTGAGAATGATCATGCGTAATTAATATCTACCTACATCACTTTTTTCTAAAAATTGTTTCACAGTTAACGTTAGTAATAAATCTGTTTATGGTTGAATTTATTCGTATTGTTTATATTTCATTTTATTTTAATATTTTTAAAAAGTTAAATTTGAAATAATTAATAATTATTTGTAGATAACATGGATAAAAGAACAGAACAAAGGCCGGTGAATGTTCACCAAACGAGTTGGAACATGTTCCAAGTTCCATATTATTATTGCAAGCACGACAAAATTCGTATTTTCTAAGATTCAATCATTATATGATTTGACGTTAAACCTTAATAGCAGCATAATCATAATCAAGCATAATCCTCAATTCACTCCAAAACAGGGGCGACGATTTCCTATAAGTCAGAGTTCAAGAAATAAATAAATATTCGCATTTACTCGGAACAAATAAAACTTTACGCATTTTTTCTTCTTCATTTATTTTCGTGATATAAAACAAATAGTAACAATAAAACCATGGTTAACGGTCTACGAACTTATAGAAAAAGCAAATAAAACTGTTACTTTTTATTGTAATTAAATATACAGTGAAAACTAATATAACTGTCGCACTTTTATTTATTTAATTGTAGGTTCGCTACAAACATTATGAACAAAAGCAAATGAGATGACAGGTTCCCTTTTTATACGCAAGTACTTTTGTACATAAGTCCCTGCATTGTTTATTCGTTGTGCACCTTTTAAAGCGTGAGTGTCCCGGCATAGAATCTGTGGGTTGCCAATCTGAAAAAATACAATAGATAAAATATATCGTTAGAGAAAGACAAACTTAGCCCTAAATTTTAAGTAATCATTACTCATAAACCCAAAAATTTAACGAGAGTTTTGAATTGAGTGTCAGTTATAGAAACATAAATATATTTTGTTTTGTAGGTTATCAGCATTTTGTGACTGGCGACGGCATGTCGTGTTTTTTGGAACATGGCAGGCACAGGCATGCCGATTTCCTGACGATCTATCTTACGACCTCAAGGATGAGAGTCGCAGGCAACCACTAAGCCAATACTGCTTATGGTAAAGAACGTGTTAAAAAAAATATAGATAAATCAGATGCAGATCTAAAGCCGATAAAGGTAGTGCCTTTTTCAATTGTTTAAAAATTTTATATTAATTAATTAAGTAATATTGCAGATCACGCCACTGTACGTGTGGTGATTTAACTAGGCAGGACTTTTATTTATTGTCTCTGGATAGAATATAATTAATCGTTAACTCGAAAAAGTGTTTCCTTCAATCAAATATGAAAATACATTTTGTAAGTACTAAGTACACTTTACACGATTTCAATTAAAAACATTTCTTTTATTTCAAATAATTATCATTATTAAACTAACCTGATTCTGTTGCGGCAACTGACACAAACAACACAGCAATAAAGATAATTGTTAAGTACTTCATACTGGCTTTATTTATGACCAATAAAATATATTGTTATGAACTCGGATATTTATAAAGCGTATGTAGGGACTTCCAGTGTTGAGTAAATAAAATGAGTCACTTAGGTATTGAACCTATACATTGACACATGTTTTGTTTCGTATACGGTACGTAATACGCAATTACCTAATACGAATGCGTTCGAGCTTTAACACACTTTAAAACGCCTTTTGCCCGAAGGATCAATGACCACGGATCTCCACTTGCTGTCCAGACATATCACATTCACCCTCCATGCTAGCCGGTTATAGGAAGTTTTAACAAGTCCCGTCGTTAGTACTTCCTGGATGTGGTCCAGGTGTGTCAGACAATTTGACATCACCATCCACGGTAGCTTAGTATATTGTATTTTCTGACCGCTCCTCATTCATCCGGTCTACCACCACCACCATGGCCAAACCATTGAAGCATTCCCTTTCGTATCATTGTCACTACGCCTCTTTATACAAGTTATTTAACAATATATATTAGTGTTATATGTTATAAGCTTAGTGAAGAAATAAGAGCAAACTCATTGAAACTAATTTTTTATGTGTCTATTAATACAAAATGTAATTTAAATATATATATATATAGTTTATAGTAGTAAATAGGTATAAATAAATACGTGATAAATGCAGCAGAATTTTCTGATAAAGTTATAAACTAAAACACGAAGTCAACTCGATGAACCCTATTAGATTATATTTTATCCACCATACAAACGTCTGGTATCCCGAGTATGCCTCGATGGAAAATATATCGTTTTTTAACAATAGACACATACCGACTGTATATTACGAGAAATTCTTCATACCAAAGTGTTTTATTTATGAATATTTGTAGTGACTAGGTATATATTTTTACTGGTTGATTTGATATTTAGATGTAACCAAACCACTTGTATTCATTAAATTATATGTCAATTTCGGTTGTAAAAAACAATCTTTCTATTTAGCCATTATAACATTATCGTCTCAGTAATTTAAATGTCACTATCAATGTATTACCTATTTTACTTAGTTTTAAGCACTGATAAATTAAATTGTTGTTAGGCCCATAGTTGCAACCCCACTACCCTAATGTATGTTAGTTATAAGCTCTTTCGCTGAACCATTAAGACCCTGCCTTTCAGGCACATACCCTTTAGGCGATTGACCACCCCGCGCGTCTCGCAGAAGACGCCCTTGTATTGTATTGTGCTAGTCGCCGTCGCGAGAATAGCCCATTCCGCCAAAATAGCCCGAACTGAGCTGTCAAGGCCCTCCAGGATAACAGCAACAACATTAAAGACTGTTGACACTTAGCTCGGAACAAAGATTTTAATTTATTTGAACACCACACCAACAATTGCCACCGACCTTTACTCAATAAAATTTAAGTAGAGTGAAATCAACAACCGACAGGACCCGTTTGACCCAATCCTTTTTTGTATTAGATCTTACAATATGTTATAATTTTCGACTGTGCACCTGCCTAAATCCATCCATAAACTTTCATCTCGTGAAAAACACTGACAGAAATATTTCGCATGTATTACACAACCTAGCAAACCATTTAATTAATATTTGAGGCTATAGTTTTATCAATAGGAGAACCGGAACTTAAATCTTCATACAGTTCATTTAAGTAATAATTCAAGCGTACCGTTTCTAAATTCACCTAATGTTCGAGGGTAGTCGATGTTAATTGTAGTGCCATTGTTATACGGATCAGTGCTTTCGAGAGCACGTACTAGCTTGGTTTGGTTCACTTTACGAATCCTACTTAGTAATCATTATATGTGTATATATTATATACCAGAATTATTTCGAGGCGCATTTCGTTTAGAAATGAAATATCTATTTCAAAGCAAAGAGGTAATGATTTCCGACGAATCATTAGACCTCTCCGTTTGTAACTTTAGTGTCAACAGGTAACTTTGCTTATAAAAAGCGACATTACAAAACAAGCTTAAAATATTTCACGACGCACACACTAAAACCGTTTAAGTGCCTCCTAAATCATACAAAATTACGTGAACAATGATAAAGTACGTCTTCAGAACATAAAATGACAGCATAAATTCAAATTAACTTGGCTCGCTTTAGTAAATCCCTTCTCAACTCAGATAACCTAACGCCAAAAATCTAATGTAACAGCATAACAGATTCAAAATTCAGCAATTTTTCGAGACATTAATTTAAATATACAAAGTTTTATAACGTACACTAAATATAATACGTAATACGTTGGTTACCATTTCTCCGTTGCAAATCTAATTCACCATGGTAAGAAATAAGATACTATCTTTATGACAGGAAAATAATGTTACCGTAATTTCAAAGCGAATACTTCAAAACTTTACAAGCTCTAAACACGCGTTACTGCACAGGTAATGTATTATTCTACAACGCCTTTAGGAAACCGTGAAAATAAAATAAAAATGTGGGGGCTAAATATACTAATTCAATAACTCACATGTAAATTTTTATTATGATATTGCTTAAAGCTAATAGAACTAAATTAGGGAATTGTTAGACCCAAAGTCTGACAGTTTTACTTAATACTTAAGACGATATAATGTTGTTTCTGCCGACTTAAATGACAGCTCTATCGGCAATCGCAACATCTTAGAACCGCCACAGAGCTAAAACGTATGTAACAGCTGTATACAAAATATAATAAAAACATTTCCCGTTTCAATATTTAGTGTGTAGATGATACCTACGTGTTTATAATGGTATATATACTGTGTAAAATATCTAGTGTTGTACACAGCATTTGTGCACAAAACGCATTCCTACCCCTACTAATAAGCTCCTTGAATTCTAATGACTATATTAACCACGAAACACAAAAGTTAAATCAATATTCAATGCCAAATAGCGACCACATTCAAGCGCTATCGGTTGACCAAAGTAGCCACTTCATTAGCGAATTGCCAACTAAATATTTCACTGATACTGTATTTCGCTCATAACTCTGTACGTTACTCTTTGGTTAGGGTCAGTTTCGCTTTAGCGGTTACGTAAGAGGAACTATGAACTACTTTGTGTATGCTTGTTCTCATGCTATGGACTTCAAAATATTCTTACAATAAATTATCCATTTTTATAGGTTGTTCCACAATCTGGGGTTTTACAGATTTTTTGTGCATCACTCCTTGGAATCAGCTGGTTATATACACATCATTATTTATCATTTTCTCAATTTCGAAAAGAGCAAAATTTTCATACTCGCGTGCCACCCATCCATGGTGGGCGACTTGTGTTTAGAAAGAGTGTCGGTCATGTGACCTGCTCTTTTCTATCAGTTGTAAATAAAATTCTCCTTATTAAATATAGTGAAAACAACTAAGGCGCAAATAAAATAATAGCTAGTTTAGAATATAAATATCGTACAATGTACATAATGTAAATTCGTGGTCAATACTCGCATAATACTTGTAAAAGTAAAAATAATAAAACATTAAAAAAAAGTCCATTGTTAAGTTCACATTTTGTACCACCAGCCAATAGTTTACGTTTACTATAAAACGAATTATTTATTCTGTTTTCCAATCATTTTAAATACTTCAAATAATAATTTCGGTAAATTTTAATAAAATATATTTGTATTCGAAATTTGAATTGATACATTGGTCACATCGATCACGGGACATTATAATCAGTTACTGAACATAATTGATGTAGTGATGCATAACTCGTTATGGGATTTGTTTAATATTAATATTTGTTTTTAAACAATTAGTTATCAAATATATAGGTTTAATTGCATACGCCTACCTACCGAATTATAGGCCACGCAGGCATATAATTTGGCTGTGGGTCCATTAATTTAAAAAGATTTTTCAACTTCCGCAAAAAAACATGCGTTAAAATAAAACAACTCTTGACTAATTTAATGTCCTTTTAAGTTTCGTCATCAATCCTTAAGCGTTTTTCATTGAATAACAATGAAAACACAAAAGTTACCTTTATTACTGTTTATTATACAACTTAAAATAATCATATTCAACTTAAAACTAAAACATTTCAACCCTATCAACAGTGGAAGGTACTGTATTCTAATTACCTTAATACACAAACATTAGGTAATTAATTAATGAGCCGTAATTAAAACTCCTGTCAGATTAAATAACGAATTTCCATCACTAGTACCCTCTCATTCTTAAATAAATAAAAGAGGATTTGAATAAATTCTACATCTGTAAAAACATCAAAGATATAAAAAAACACATTCAATAAATTATATTGGTTTTCAATTGTAGCTTCAAAGGGACCACAGGCGCAAATTACACTCTTTCAAGATTATCGTCTCTGAAAGCCAATGTTACTTGAATTTAAATTCAATTAATTCACGGATTATGAAGCATAAAATAAGAGTTCAAAATTCTATACAAATTGTTGTAGGAAGAAACGCATATTGGGCATTACAAAGTTTTTTTATTTTATTATATCCATATTTGATTTTACGGGGTATGCCGTTAACTTTTGTCGTTTAAATAAAAAACACAACTAGAACAGTTTCTAAATTCAAAATTGCCGGGAAATATGGAAAGGACAGAACTTAAAAGGCATGCCTCGTATTAGCTTAGAGTTGTACGTACTAGATCAAGGCTTTATATTGGAGATCTAAAATTGAGCCTTAATCCTATTTGACTAAATAATAAAAATCTTCTTTTATATACAAATTTTAATATAATAGGAAGTTTCCTATAACATAAACATTATTCAATTTTTTTTAATTAATCAAAACTTCTTAAAATATTTTCTTCTATATCAGTATAATTTATTTTCACCTTTACAAATAAACAGCTCAAAAACGTTAGCTTTATTAGTATAGAAAGTAAATCATACAAAAAATATATTTGCGACCTTCAAAGTTGGGTTTATTAACATTTCTTCGTGAATTAATGAAGTTTTAACAATATTTTTCAAGCCATTCAAGGGTCTTAGGGCGTTGACCTCCACGATCACTTTTAATTAGCTGAAAATTGATATTTGTTATCAGAACTTTTCTTGTGTAAATTTACGGAATTATCGCTATTTTTCTTAGGTATTAATTTCCGTCCTGATTCGTTTCGTCTGTGTAAACTTAATTATTAATATAATTGCTTAAGTAACCGTTAACTCTTGAACTACTCTGAGTATGACTGTAAATCAGCCTAGCTGCAGAGTATTAATAAATCCGAGTTTGTGCACGTATCTCAGTTTCTATCTTCAAGACCTATAGTGTATGTAAATCAAGATTGAATTTTATAATTAGGCACGTTAAAAGAAGCAAAAATAATATCATAATTACGCGTAATATGCCAATTGATGCAATATAACGCTCATAATAATGCATCATTATCAAAACCCCAATTGGCCTTTTGTAAAATATATTGGTTATTTATTTCATAAATATATTTATGAATTACTTCGTGATGAATTAAATGTCAATTGAACGCAAGTAGGTTTACCACTTTTATTGAGGGAGGAAACTGATGGACTTGAGACTGATTTACATCAGTATCAAAATGCCCTCGAAGTGATTTCCGTTTCGTGACATATTATAACGAAACGTTTGAAACATTAATATCGCATTTCGTTACAAAATAGTGTTAGCTTCTAATATTTATTTAATTAAATTCTAAACATTTTTATGAAATATGAAACAATCAAAGAATCAAAACATGTAACAAACAAGTACGCATGTGCAATGGTTATACATTTGACTCGTTCGGTTGTTTACGAATTGTTACGAATTGACTCAACCATCTCTCCGAAGTGGGATGGTCGAGTCGGAGTAGGGATGTTGTGATTATAAAAGAGGTTGTGTGTTCCCAACAAAAAAGGCTCGTGGGAGGCCTCGACAAACACTAACGGATCCGGACGATCCTAATATCGTATCTAACAATAAATTAAAAGCCGCCTGCGCGGCCAATAATAATAAAAATAGCCAAACACAGATTAGGGTAAAAAACCGCCTTCATCGGGGAAGGCGAGGACCTTTACTTCTCACTTCGCTCACTCCAGTGAACTTCCGTCCTGCCCTTCAGGCGATTGACCACCCCGCGACGGCTCAAGCCGAGGTTCGAGTCTCACAGGAGACGCCCTTGCGCTAGCCGCGGGATAAAACGCCATTCTAGCCGAGTTACGCTCTCCAAAACAGCCCGATCTGAGCTGAAAAGGCCCTTAAAGCTAACAGCGAGATTCCATTAAAAAAAAAGCGCACGGGCTTTTCCTTTGTACAAGTTTGAAGTTATACAGTTCACGTAAAATCAGTGATGTAAATTATAGTGAATTAAGTCATCATTGAAGTGTTTAATTTTACGACAGTAAGAACTAGATCAACTACCGCTAACAATAGTTTAAAAAGGTTATTAATAACATCTATAAACTTAAACAAGACTTTTGGCAAGATATCATTTAGACGTTGCTTTAAAGAATACGTTAGAATTAATTAAAATTTCAGTTTTATAATTATTTTCAATGCATAGTAATGAAAATTAAAAGATACTTAGCTTAGTTCTAACCGATTTATAAGTGCACTCTGAAATTACCATCAGCTTAATGGACTTTAAACATTCCATACGTGTGATAATTCATACAATAAAGTTAAAACCTACCTCCTGACCTATATTTACCGTATTTAGGGTTGTCACGATACGTAGCTTTTAGGATTTTTATACGTTGTTTGTTTTTATAATGACTGTTTTGCATGAATAATATATTTTTTGAACGATTTCCTTAGTGTTATTTTATTTTCACCTCTCTTAGGACTCTTATTGAGATAAATAACGCATATAATATATTGTTTGGAAATGTGAAACTCAAAATAATTGTAAAACTTATTTCTTATTAATTAAATTAAAATGTAATTCTATTTCAAAAAATAAAAATCTTTTATCTGTGCTTTTTCTTACCATGACTCGATAGCTCGAAACGCTATGTAAAAAAATCTAGTAAAGTTTACTAGATTTTTTTATACGACAAAACATTTTTATTTAAAAATCTTTATTGATACCTAATTGCCCAAAGAACTGATAAATATGTGGCAAATGGCAACCCTAACCACAGTATCCTCTGTGGTGGAGTGAAAAATTTCCTCTTGTTAGTTGCGAGCATTGTATCACTAACAAGATAACCGGGGCAATGACTGAGTTTTTATACGCTTTAATCAGTAAAGTTATATCAAGTAAAGCTCTTGCGAAACTCATTTGTATTTTATCCAATTTCTTTTTGCTTTGTATGCTGTGATATTGCTTTCTCAGAATGAGTTTGGTTTATATCTATGAAGAATATGAGACATAAAAGCATACATTGGAGGTTGACGTGTATAGTATTTATTAGACAACATTTGACATCTGTCATTTTTAACTGAACGTTTCCAGTAAGTTTCACAATAAAGTTCTTCAGACCAGTCATGGTGGCTATTGAGAGAGACAAAAAAAGCAGTGTCAAAAGGCTTACTATAAAGTTAGCGATTATCTAGTTAATAAAAGGGCCTTGGACTAAATGCTGGATAGACATTACTAGGCGATATTTGTTTTAAAATAAGTGTTGTTTGCCATAGTCATTTTGTATGATGATTTGCTATTTTAAAAGAGAACCGAGAGTTTTATTAAGCCAGCTTTTTCTGTCGGATCTCATTTGCCGATGAGTTGTTTGTTATACCTGTATCTTATATTCCATAAAAAAACATATTGAATTTTTCATTTTTTTTACAATAATAGTTCATTCAGTCCATGATATTCATGATGTCAGTTTGTGAGTCCAAAAATGAGACGAGACCGCTTTACTTGCCCAGCCACGGCCTGGTTGTGTTTAAACCCTGTCTAGTTCCAAATTTAGAGTTTCTAATAAAATCTTTCCACCTAAATTTCAAACCTAAGACTTCATCTTTAAAATATTACGTTAACTTTTAACCCAAAGCCATATTAATACCTAATATGAGTAAAGCAAATTGAACTTCACACACTTTCTGTAAAATAGTTCGCGTTTTCACATAAAAGGGTCTCACAGACCTCAAGGCAAGCTTTCTTTCAATATACGATGAAAAGATTGGTCTGAATACCTTCACGATTTCAATAGAATTCTGAAAACAAACTATAATAATATGAAATACGTTTACCAGCCTAGTAATATTATAAACGGAAAGTCAAGATGTCTTTATTCTAAGACCAAATCATTGATCTAACATAGGTCAATATTTCAGGCCGACGGCGTGTGTCAGGTACAGAAGGCTGATCCACGGACCTATTAGATGAAACAAATGAAAGACTAACATATACAGAAATCTTAGATCCAGACTTACAAGGTTGTAGCGCCACTGTTTTTTTTTACACTTAACACAATTAATAGAAAATATAAAATTATTTTAATATCTATATGCGGTAAGTACAAGAGCATATTTCAAGATTTGTGACTGAACAAGTGGTTGCCATGTTTGCACGTTGGTTTGCAAGTTTCAATTTTAACTTATTAAGTAAAGTAGAAATCCAACTTTAAGTTTTAGTTTGTCGCTTATTAAAGTACATTAGTTTGTGATGAAACTCGGATATAAATTAATGATAACTTAACTTGGAATTTAATATTGTAGTTTAATATTAAATCTAATTCATCTTTCGCTAATGCGTAAGTGGTACATATGTTTAAAATTCGCTAAAATCATTGACAATGCTGTCACCAATGCTGGGTCCAGTACCTAGACAATATAGTCCCGAAGCATTTTTTTTTT
This sequence comes from Pieris brassicae, assembly GCF_905147105.1. Taxonomy (NCBI): domain Eukaryota; kingdom Metazoa; phylum Arthropoda; class Insecta; order Lepidoptera; family Pieridae; genus Pieris; species Pieris brassicae. The sequence goes on along the minus strand of NC_059670.1, from coordinate 16,831,728 downwards.
TCAATTCAATTTACTTCGATCGTAACATCTTGGTCACCCCATCATGAAGCTCTTCTCGCATACCACGCTGAAGTCCAATCTTCACCTATTATGAGACGGGCTAGAAATGATCCAAGACAAAATATCTAGGTCGGGTACTAAACTTTGTCTTTTTTGGTAAGTATTACAGATTAACTGAACCAAGTTCTATATATTATAGTTCTTTTTTTCGAAATTTTAATTGTGATTAGAATCTTTAATATTAAGTTGTCGTATTGCCCTAAACAACTTATTAATATTATGAAAATTACAGCTACATTTACCTTATTTGTTTAATTGGTGTGATTTCCAAAATAAAGTGCATTAACGTAAAATATCAAGTTTCTAAACACACGGACTTAATAGTTACGTTAAAAATCATTTGGATTTTTTTACATTATTTGCAACACTACTTTGTACTACAAATACTCCAAAGCATATGTAATGCTTATTAGATCACCTTCGTTGCGATCTATATCTTACATAAAGATATATGAAAGTATGAATGCTTCTATAAGACCTTCTTTTATATAAAATAGATTTGTGCAAATTCAATTGTTTTTACATGTTTATAACTTCTGCCCCGTGTTCCTATTGACTATTATTATTTTGCCGGGGACCCTAACCTACGCGTAGTTGAAACCTATAGACTACAAGACAATAAGAGAGTCATGAAAACGTACCTACTCATAGTATCCAATTTCAGAAATTCATCCATCCAACGATTCTTGAAACAAGTCGTTAACTGATGTTGAATTAAAATTCGTAGCTGAGTTTATTATTATACTAACATTAAAGATTTTATAGAAGATGCTGGGTACAGCTGTTAGAAATTGATAGTATCATAAACGTTGTACTGTAGTCGTTTTCCATGTTAGAGCATAAAGTTTTACAATACAAAAAAGTCTAAAGTATCATTAGGGTTTACGTAAAGTCCCTATTTGTCGGGTTTCTTCGTGTCGCATTACGCCACCTGTAAGGGTTATTATATTATGAAAAAATCAGCAATTTCCATTTGGTATTGCCATTTCCGTGTGATTACCGCTTCGTAGGGGAAAAGTTCAATAGTAAACAAGATATGGCGAGGATGTGTTATTACAAAACAGGAAAACGCGCGTATTTGAACAGGAATCACTTTTATAATGCTTATATTTTTATTTGACACAAATGTTGCTTTCGTATGGGGTATGAAGTTTTGTACCATAAATTATATATTTGATTTACCGGTACTGATACGTTATCTCAACATATTTGTTTTATATGTAGTAAAAAGCCAGCTTTATTTTCGTTTAAGTCGTTGAGTTCGACAGAATTTGTCGGTTTTGATAAATGACATTGTCCTAATCACCTTGATGACTTTTTCGTGAAGTCTACCGCGGTCCGCTTCACAATACATTTTGTTTTACGAGCTAGCGAACTGGGCAATCAACTACCGGTGAAGGGCTTCAAAAAGAGCATACTCCTCCATCAAAGGCCGGCAACGCATCCACTAAAATGGGTGTCCATGTGCTCCGATGACTGCTCTGCTCGCAGTACAGCGAATCAAGTATGCATACGCGCAATACTGATGCAACATTCCATCACGTACCTACATCACACCTTACTTGGTCGATACCGATGTAGATGGATTAAGATTGCGAGTTGTAGCACCATTTTGTAGTTTTTTACGGTGTGATCATTTTCAAGTTTAATTATATTTGTCAATAAAATTTCCTGGTTTTTCTCAGATTTTTTACATTGACTTTTTGATTTACCAAGTATTAGGGTAGGTGTAGGTAATATCCACACTGACGATAAATTTAAATTTTCTTATTAATTTATTATATATATATTAGGTCCTTACATATGAAATATATATATGCTATTTTTTTTTAAACAGTCCAGATTTGAATGTAAGCGCGTTCCAATATACAGCGCGTATATATATATTATAACGCTCTTATGTATAATATATATATGCTCTTAACATCAAAATGTGGACTATTTAAAAAAAACAGCATGACTGAAAAATATTTCGAACATCGGAGAAATTATTCGTTGTTGAGCTTCCGTTGCGCTCTATGGGTAAACGGAAGTTAAGCAAGGTGTATGTATGACGGAATTGCTTTTTAAAATAATTACAGTTTCAAAATAACTCCGCAACGTCAAGAACTCTTTCAACTTAAATAATGAAAGAGCATTAAGTTAGCGCAAGCAAACCCACGGGGAACAACTAGAAAAGTATATTTGGAAACTCAGACTTTAGGAGTGAGGTTTAGAAACGAGTATTAGCGTGAGCTATGAATAGTTACAATATGTCAAAATACAATTTTTGCCGTACAGGATTCACACTTAGCACTATGTTATTTCTGATCTTACCTTAGACGCCTGTCAGTGCGAAGGTTGCCTGTTTATGTTCTAATAATATCACGAAGGACATGAAAGTGACAACAGGTGCTATATTTTGTTAATGACGAAGCTTATGAATACATAATCAACCCTCTTAGTCCCGGGTGATATCAAAATGTACACGGGTTGAGTTACGGAAAAATATTGTTCTATTATTAAACTTCCTGTACGTGTTTGTTATATTTTGTACATGTATTACATACATAATTAAAATAAATAAGTATTAAAATAGCGCGATACTGCCAATGTTGATCATATTTACTTACAATAATATTATCTTACTAATAACAATTTTGTAATTGTTGTTTGTTGCAAACGATTGGTTTCGAAACGAGATACTACTGGGCAGACACACAATTCTTCTTTTACACAATATGCAGTAACATAACATAAATTTAAATAATTAAATACAGGGCTACCGTACCTCTAGTAACCTAATAAAACCTAACCTAAAGTATGGTAAAAGTACAATACATAGAATTTATCAAAATTTGCCTTGTCACATCCATATGCATGTGGGTTCCATAACAAAACTCCAATGAAGCATTATTTAAAAGATAAGGCCAAAACACGCAAAAACTTTGTTACGACGCTATTATAAAAGACGTCAACTTTTTCCATTTGCCATAATCGCCCACACGGTACCCACAAATACTCTCTTAGGTATCGAGGCCCTTGAGAAATAGTATAAAGATAGAAAAGGTTGTTTCCAAATGAGCTATTTGAGATCCAGACATGTTTATTAATACGCCACAAAGAGTGACCACGCTTAAAATATTGAGGTGTCCTTGTTATTTCTGGAACTAATTATAACGTAAAGAGTAATCTTTCACACAAAAATGTGTATGCGTTCTGTGTAAATTTTAAAATTCTACGTTTTTGCAAATCTATGTTTACTAATACAATTAAATTACGACTAGTCGATCTTTAAACTCCCTATTTAGTTAACATCACACGCCAAAGTTTAGTTTCAATTTTGACTCTGAAAATGTATGTACCTTTGTAAACTATTATGTAGAGTAAATTATAGAAAATAAGTATTATAGTCATACTAGATTTTATAGCCGCTATTATTGATTTAATTTTGTTCTTTTTCTGATTCTGATTTGATGTGACTGTCTTGGCTAAATTAATTGATTTAGCCAATTTAGTAAATTCCTCAACAAGGACCGAGGGCCGACAGAAATAATCGCAATACATCGCGGCAAAACAGCTCCATTGATACCCGCACTATGCAACAGAATCTTTTATAAGCTTAATTAAGATAATTAATTATTAATCATTTATTATTTAATTAAGTATTAATTAAGATAATTAATTATTAATCAATTTAAAAATTATATAAAGTTAACTTGTATAAAAGCAACGAAAATAACATCGAAAAACAGAAGTGACTTTCAGATATATCATAATTATTTACTAACATTAATTAAACAGTATTTCAAAATATCATCACTCAATTGACGAAGTCACCTTTACAACATTTAATATTCCCCACATAGATGCCGCTTCAAATATTTGTCATAGAATAAGGACCCAATTAGAACAATTAATAATCTGTGCAAACACTATATAAATTGACAATTGTCCTTTACCACACACATAATAAAAATTGTAATTGACAATTGTCAATCGAATACTTTTTTTTATTAAATTTCGATAAGGATTTTTAAAATTGACTTATTAGATACAAAATAAGGCTGGTGTTACTTTCAAAGGGATTTTTTATTTATGCTAGGGAATTAAATTTTACAGTCAACTACTAAGTGTTAAAATCAGTGAGTTTAGTCACGTGGTTCGACACTTATCGTGGGTAGCTCTCGTAAAATAAAATAAATTGCGGACAAGACACGACCCCTAGCAAAAAATGACCATATACCCTCCGGAATATACTGCCGTGATCAAACTATCCGATTTATTTATGTGTTCGAGATACGCATTAAATATGGCGAGGATATTACTAGTAAATTACAATGGTATACAATAATTTTATTTATTTTTTAATAAAACATACTAATAACGAAATTATAAGATATGTTAGTTTTCAGTTTATTTGCAAAAAGTATCTTTGGTTTACCTACACTACAAAAAAACGGATTTCAACCTAATACGTATAGAACCGATATAACCACATTATTACCATAGGTACGATTCAGGGCCCTTGCTGAATCTGTAAATAATGTAATAAATTCCCGTTTGTAACTGTAAAAATATATAATGTATAATGTATATATTATGAATGTCGATGCTTCTTGACATCACGGATGATTAGTGCTAGTGCAGATTTGTAATTGTACTATAAAAATATATTATTTTAAAGAAACTCATACATTTTGGTCTCCAACAGCTCACTTAAATTATACTTTAAATAAAGCCAAAGACGGATTACATAATATATATCTGCAAGTTCAAGTATTTACGAAACTTAGAAAGGTAAAAACAAATGAAAAAATATTTATAACATCTTAAACTAAGTGATGCCGAATTTGTATGTCTAGTGTGAGAGTGTCTATGTGAGGTATGCTCATGGTGCAGGTCACCAATCACTCAACTCAAGTGTTATATTGAGTTAATGATGATGATGTAAATGGTTCAGCACTAATAGTGCTAATTAAGGTTACATTAGTATTTTAGTATTTTTTGTATGAACCTAAAATTTAGCAAAAGCATTGTATAAGGCCTGGCAATCATAATCATAAATACATGTAAGTTGCCCAACTCTTTCGGCTTGAACTGTAATAAAATACCGCATAAAACACTTTCCCGATAAAGAAAAACCTTTCGCTAATACCCAACTACCCTTTCTTATATTTTTTCTCATACTTAAATAATAGCTTCTAGTTTTCTCACGATTTTGCTAAGTTCCCGGTAATCTTGAAGCTTTTCCGCTTGTTATGCCTCGAACAAAGATAAACCGTTGAGTAAAGTTTACTTAACACTTTTAAATATTTTAAAGCGGTCAAGTCTTGTCTTGTCATAAAATCCGATCTAAGAGCCCGTGCATTATAGACCTGATAAATGAAAACTAACATAATGAACAACTTAAAAACTTATCAATCTCATTACAGTTTAAACACAATTTGACAGGAAGAGACGAACGTGAAGTTAAAAGACCGCAATTAGGCTGATTAAGTTTCTATAACAGAGTCGGTAAGAATATTTATTCATTAACATACTAAACACTAATCGCCTTACCAATAAAAAATGTGTATGTTATAATTTATGCACTTTGCATCTAAACAGCTCTCAAAATCTAAATGACGATCACAAATTTTCTTACCGACAGTACATTTTGTGTATTCGTGTTAAATAATAAATTTAAATAATTTAAATAATTTTTTATATATAAAAACACAATCTGTTGATTTGCTTCAATAGTCTTTCTATAGATAACAATAAATAATAACATTATAAAAAGAATGTGATCTATCAATCCTACTACCTACTAGTTAATTTAATATAAGTGAACCTCGATTCCTTTTCAAACACTTTTTGATTTCTTAAGTCTTTAAACACATTTAACTTTGTTATATTTTACACAGAAATGTATAAGCTGGTACATATGTCACATGCAAATTAGTGCAATGGCAGAGTGGTTCCATGAGAAATGAAGAATTTAATTAATTTTATTGTCATGAATAAAGACGCAAAACACACAATTATTGTAGCAAGTAGTTCAATTCTTATATGTATAAACCAATGTCGAATCGATCGATACTCTACTATGCATCTGGCGTCGTTATTGGCCCATCAGCTCACGTCAATTAGCACGGGTCAGCCCTTGGCCTGATTAATGGTATCCTGGCTAACAAAAACGACCATTGTCTCATATACATTGGCTATTGATACCTTCTAACAATGGCTAACGAGGTATACGCTCTATGTGTGAAATGGTATACCTTCTGTTTTAAAATATATTGACAACTTAGTGACATTATGGTCTACAACATTTGTGTCGTTAGGTAGCGTTATGGGTTTTTTCAACTGACAGATTTTATCTATTTGATTTGACATAATTACAGGGGTGGCAAGCGTATTAGATGATAAACTTAGGATTTGGGAAGAAGATGTGAAGCTTACTGCTGGATAAGGATGACGCGTGATAGCAAAGAACAATGTAAGAGAATATGCTATAGGATGCTAAATGTAAGGTAGGTCTACACTAGTTTGCAATAAATTACGTCATCTTTACAACGTTATTTTTTAACAGGACTAGCGTACCCGACAGACGTTGTCCTGTCTTAACTATGAATATTGATTTCGAATTGGTATAATTATCTAAAAAATATTTCAGAAACAAAGTGTTTATTATTCTAATGCTTTCTGATATACCATATTCTTCGTTTGTTGTTATGGCGCGTATATAAATAGATTTGTTGGTATTCCGACATGGGAAAAGGCGACATAAGGCCATGTGAAAAACGTGGATTTTCAAGTTTAATGCCACAAACAATTAGCGACTGTAATTTTTTTATATGTTTTTTTTTATATATGTATGAAGCATTTATTTTAAACGATATTCATTTTTCTTACATCCTCTTACGATATTTGCAGCACGCATTCTGTCAATGTTATGTCAAACGCCATAGGGTGACATGAAAAAAGTTTGAATGGTAAAAGTGTTATGCACAGACAAAAAATTGCTATAGTAACAACAGTCAGGATTACTTAATATGGGGGTTAGATATTCTAACATTTTCTAATTTTTCGCACAATTTTCTTATTTTTAGAGATTACTCCTTAAGAAACGATTTGAGTTATAAGGCCCGGTACGGAAATTTTATGAGGAGTAAAAGCAAGTGTAACACGAAAGTTGAGGCGTTACGTAGAAAGAGACAAACATCTATATCTGTAGGATTGAACGTGTAAAAGAATGATTCCATCTCATTCTCTCTCTAAAATTGGATTTGTATAAATTGAACACAATTATTATTGTTATTATTATTATTATTAATTATATTGTTTTGTAACATACTTTATGTAATACGCTTTGTTGAAGTAATATAAATAATCCGAATAATTACAGATATATGTTTCGTTTCTCTTATCATTTTAGCAGATGCGTCCATTTACCCTTTTTTCTATTCGATATATATCATAATTATCGTTCGTAAGGAGTAAACTCCAATCGTGCGTCGTAGCTGACACACACACACACATTTTTTCCTTACATAAAAACCGTCTCCTAACAATAACAAACACAATAAAAAGGAATTAGCGAAATCTGTCCAGCCGTTCGAGCGTGATGCCGTGACCAAGGGAAATAGGGATTCATTTTTATATATATATATATAGATAGATAAAACGTCTAAGTTTTATAGATTTTGGACTAGGCACCTGATCTTGAATACAAATATTGGATGCTATTGTCTGCATCATTATATCAGTAAAATTTATTTTGAATATATGTAAGTGAAACAGTATATCACAAAGAAAAACAATCATTTTTTATATTCCTAGTTCTGAATATTCTTACATACATTACATATGAAATAAACAGTAAGTAACCTCATTCGATGTTGGTGCAGATACAAGATCGAATTGGAAAAGCATTCGCAAGCTAAATCCGTTAACACGAGTGTGGTTTCAATACGCTTAGAGGCTGAAGTTTTACAAATTCTGTTTGGCTGGATCGAGATTACGTCTCAGTTACAAGTTGACTGCATTTGGTAGGACTTAAAATAGTACTTTCTCGTAGATTTATTTTTCATTTAGCTTCGAGCTGATTTCTTTCACTATTAGATACAAATATATTCTAAGCTTTTTATGCTAAGCATTAATCAATTTCGTAGAAAATCTAATTTGGAACCGGGGATATAAATCTGAGCAATTGTGATAAAAATAAATTTACACAGAAGAAAATTGCGTACACCTCACACTTAACACCTACAAGTAACGATTTTATGAATCGCAGTTTAGAAAGTAGGATGATGGAAGGCGTGACAATTAAAAAATATTTGCATAGAAGGTAGTATTTCACGAAATTTAAATTTAGAATGAACCAGAACTATTCTGATCCAAAACGGTCTTCTTCGGTCTCCCTATACCAAGATGGTTATGAAGTATAATTATATTTTAACAATATATCGAATGAAATTGCATTCCCCTAGTGAATATACCTAAAAAATCTGCCAAATGTTGGATTTTTAATTCCATGATAAGAATTACGAAAACATTAGTTTTAGGAAAACATCATTTAATATCATAAATCATTAAAGCGTTTTTATATTTAGTAACGAGTAAGGCATAAATTAACCGTAGGACCTTTTGATTTTATAAAAATGGAACTTCCGGAAAATGTGTAACTTTTCTGTTTTATGAGAATCATTTCACTTTTTAATTATTCAACGAAATTGTCAATTCTCTTTGAGGAATGAAAAATTGGAAAATGATCAAAAGGACTCTTTAATTTTTTTATTGTTACTCAAGAGCCTTCAACGTCTAATTTTCATATTGTGGGATTCTAACATTATTTAATTTTTTATAATTTATGTAAAAAAGGCGGGTAAGTGGAGTTTGATTCCGCACATTAAAAAAAACTTTACAAACCAAAGTCTGAAATTCTATGAAAGTTTATTACGCTGCTTTAAACGACTTTCTAAGTTAGTCCCGACAAAAATATCGCTGATAGTATTCCTTGTAGCATAATCGACTACGAAATTTCTTGTAAAGTAAGTGTATGTCTATTATTACAAATATAATCTAGACTCAATTAGACAAACACACAAGTATTATCTATATTTGCACACTAAACATATAAAATTATTCACTCACTTATCACAACATATCTAAAATTCACACTTACAACATATGTAGTAATTGAAATACAGAATTTGTATTGTTAATATGACCTAGGGTAACTGTTCCTTGAAACTAAGCAGAGACAGGTGCAGTGAGCCAATTGTGACAATTGTAGCATTGATCGAACAGTACGTGATCAATGACCGTGTCATTCCCTCCTTAAGGTCACGTAAGACCATTCAGTTCAAAGAATTTCTTAGATATTCCAAGGAAGGTATGTATTACAGGATTATGACTGGTGTAGCATCTTTCAAAGAATACAATAAATACAATTATTGTGTTATTAAAATGTACAGTGCATAGCCGTTAAATTTATAAATTAATGATACATGGACTAAAAAATATAAGACACCACGTCTGTCTTAATATAATGGTCATAAGAATCTCATAAAAGTGTTGCATTTACCAGGTTTAATTGTCAAACATACATATTTAAATAAAAACTATTACCCATTAAAAATAACTAATGTTTTAATAGTAAAATTATTTTTAAAGTAGAAGGATTTTTCTCGAGACGCTACGAGACATCGCATATTGAAGCGACCAAAGTGCAATTCCGTGTCACGCGCGGCTTCAGCACCTCGTCTGTAATTACTACTACGCTTTTCAATTGTCTAATTTATCGTACACTCAGGAAATGGTTGAAGAAAATATCCTTTCCTAACTAATATAAAAAAACTATGAAGCCATAAATTAACAAATTCTCACAATATATGACTAACGCTATGACTGTCTGTTAGTTTGTTATAATATAAATAATTTTGTAATACATATCAATGAATAAACTACACATACCTAATTATATATATATAATGGGTAATAGTTCCTGTGGGAAGTAGTGTGGTAGGACACTGTCAACAATGCCAACATTATTAGTGGGAGTGCCATGCTGTTGCTTTCGGGCTTCAGCCAATCGGGCAGGCACGACCGGGGCAGTACCACTGTCTCACAGAAAACCGGCGTGAAGTGATGCAATAGGTTCATCTTATTGTACTCGCGTTTCGTGCGGTGAGTGAGACTCCCGGAGCCCATCAATTCCCCCCTCCCCCAGAATATGAAGATGCAGTTTAAACAGAGATTACCCCAGGGGGGTACCACACGTTTCCGCTGTGGAGAATCCCCCTCTGAGCGTCCATCATCGGAACAATCAGTATTCGGTGGTGGATGCACAGGCTGCCCTTCGTATTCTGGGGTGGGCAAAAACTGCTCAAAAAACTATAAGTTTCGATCTCGGGGCAAACGGAAGAATTTACCGAAGGCATCCCCTTCCACGCTCTCAGTGGACTTTACCAATGTTAGGGGGCTCAACTCTAATCTTAACGCGGTTCACTTTCACCTCGAAACTGCGAAGCCGGCCTTATAAGAATAAGAACAACTGCCTTACTGAGACTCAGATATCCTTCCCGGCTGATACTTCCTACCTCTCCTACCCGGGGTACAAATTGGAACATTCATTTGTGCCGCGGGCGGGAGTTTGCGTGTACGTCAGAGAGGATATCTGTTCTCGTCGCCTCGGGTCGCTTGAAGGAAGGGACCTATCTAGCCTCTGGCTGCGCGTAGACTGCGATGACCATCCGCGATTCTACGCATGCCTGTATAGGTCCCATAGCGGAAATACCGAAACTGAGCGACTCATTGAGCACATCCAATTGGCTACAGATTCCCTGCTCGAAGGGGTTCCTACCGCTGAAATCGTGATACTTGGCGATTTTAACGCTCACCATGCCGATTGGCTCGGTTCGGAAACCACCGATCACGCGGGAAGATCCTTTCACGACTTTGCTTTAGCTTACGACCTGTCACAAATGGTCCCTGCGATTACGCGAATACCAGATGTGGATGGTCATAAACCCTCTTTGTTGGACCTTCTGCTGACCTCACATCCGGAGACCTATCAAGTCTCTGTTGACCCGCCATTGGGTTCATCGGATCATTGTGTGGTCCGGAGTACTGTGCCTACTACGCGCCCTCCTCGGCCCCGTTTTTCGGGTTGTCGTCGTATTTGGCACTATCGGTCAGCAGATTGGGATGGGATGCGGTCTTTCTTTGCGTCCTACCCTTGGGGGCCTATGTGTTTTTCGTCGGAAGCTCCAGATTCCGTCGCTGCCTCTGTCGCCGAAGTGGTTCTGCAGGGCATGGAACTTTTTATTCCATTCTCTGCGGTGCCGATCGGTGGCAGGTCACAGCCCTGGTTTAAGCGTTCTTGCAAGGCGGCATCGCGTCGAAAGCGAGAATGCTTTAATGCATGGGCGGAAGCGGCGATATCTCGTGATGCCAATACCAGCGAACATAAAAAAGCATATAACTCAGCCTCCAGGTCCTTCAAACGGGAAATCGCTAAGGCAAAGTCAGAGCACATCGCCAGATTTGGCGAGAGATTGGCCCAACTCCCTTCTGGGACTCGAGCCTTCTGGTCTCTCGCCAAAGCTGTACAAGGGAATTTTTGTCAGCCATCGATACCACCGCTGCACAGAGAGGATGACTCGCTCGCCCACACTGCGAAGGAGAAGGCCGACCTCTTGGGCTATCTCTTTGCGTCCAACTCGACTTTGGATGACCGGTCGTGGTCGTTCAGCTGGTGACCTTCTAGTATACCTTACTCATAGATGGGCAGAGGCAATTGAGTCCAAGGGGGAGGCACTAGCGGTTAGTTTGGACATAGCGAAAGCCTTCGATCGGGTGTGGCACAAAGCACTGCTCTCGAAGCTACCAGCCTACGGGCTTCCTGAGAAATTATGCGACTGGATCTCCAGCTTTCTAGCCGATCGGAGCATCAAGGTCGTCGTCGACGGAGCATGTTCCGACCTTAAACCCGTGAATGCTGGGGTCCCACAAGGCTGTGTTCTGTCCCCGACCCTGTTTCTTCTGCATATCAATGACATGTTGCAACTTAGCAACATTCATTGCTATGCGGACGACAGCACTGGGGATACTCTTTACACTGGCCGGGCAGGTATTTCTCGGGCAGTTGTCGATGAGTACCGGAACAAACTTGTGTCTGAAGTCGAAACTCTTTTACGTGGAGTCTCGGACTGGGGTAGACTAAACCTAGTCCAATTTAACCCCAAGAAGACACAAGTTTGCGCGTTTTCCGCGAAAAAAATACCCTTTGTCGCTACTCCTCTTTTCGAAAACACTCTTCTTGAAGCCACAGCCAGCATCGGAATACTTGGCGTTGACATATCGAACGACGTTCAGTTTCGCGGTCATTTGGAGGGAAAGGCTAAATTAGCCTCCAAAAAGCTTGGTGTGCTCAGCAAGGCGAGACGGTACTTCACTCCGGGCCACCGCTTGCAACTCTATAAAGCGCAAATACGGCCCCACATGGAATACTGTTCTCACCTCTGGGCGGGGGCTCCCCAGTACCAGCTCCTTCCACTTGACCGTATCCAACGAAGAGCGGTTCGAATCGTCGATGACCAATCCCTCTCCGAGCGGCTTGATCCTTTGGCGTTGCGTAGAGACGTGGGGTCACTCTGCATCTTCTACCGCATTTACCATGGAGAGTGTTCAGAGGAGTTGTTCGGATTAATACCTGCAGCTGAGTTTCAGCATCGGACGTCGAGGCAAAATACAAAATTCCACCCGTATCACCTCGACGTCCGACGTTCCACGACTGAGCGTTTCTCAAGGCAATTTTTGCCGCGCACCACCGCTATGTGGAACCAGCTGCCCACTGAAGTATTTCCGAACCAATTCGACTTAGGGTCCTTCAAGAAAAGAGCGTACAAATTCTTAAAAGGCCGGCAACGCACTCGCGAGCCCTCTGGCATTGAGAGTGTCCATGGGCGGCGGTATCACTTAACATCAGGTGAGCCTCCTGCCCGTTTGCCCCCTATTTTATAAAAAAAAAAAAAAAAATTCAATATTGGCAGCATTTCCTAATTTAGCAGATCCCTCTGCAAGAAAGGCGACAGGAGCGGTACCCTGTAACTCCGAAAACGATAGGGATGTCAATCCCCACTTCAATATTCAATGGATATTTGTTCCCCACGATCCCATGTAAGCTCCTTAGCTTACATGGGATCAAAAAAATTTTTTTGCGTGCCGGTGGTGGAAATAAATGACACTAGCAGCTGACAGTTATGTCATTGCTCAGACATATCCATAGCGCTATTGGAAGTTACAAAACCAGCGGATAATTCCCAAGACGCCTAGAAACTACAATACTCTGGGATATGCTAGATTGGGATCCATGGCATCTCCGTGCACAAGATCTAAACGAAGACATGCTGCGCCGACTCCACCAGATGCACATCGAGGATCTAGAGACCCCTGGTGAAGTCTACCATGGATATGTACAGTACAACCCTTAAATTAACCCAATTTCATATATTATCTAGTATTAGTTAATAAAATAGATGAAATCGATTATGTATCAAAAAAAGACAGGAGTCGGCTGCTCAGCAAGCGAACGACCGTTCCATGTCCCCATAAATTATAATTAACTGTAAATAGGTTACGGCAATATAGAACAACATTATGAACACACTCTAATACAAACATAGGTAGACTGTAAGTAGCTGACACACCCACAGGCCGCTAGTGTATTTTGAAAAATCGTTATTTGTAAAACGAATTAATTCTTCGGTTTAAACGAAAATATAAATAAATTAATATTGAAAATTATTTTAAGCACTCCGATCACATCCCGAAAACTAAAAGCCATTTTAAAATTACGTCACGTTTATTTTAACGAAGTTTAAAATAATTATGATTAATTCTCGATATTGGAACTCGTCTATCAATTCAAATATTCAGTTATATTAACATTTATACTGATAATGTTTCATGATGTGAAGTGATTGATGATAACAATAATATGAAATGTAATAATGAATAAAGAAGTCGTCTTGTACGTGCGGTAAAAACCTCTTAATTCTTAATTAAATCTTCTAAACAGGAAATTTTATCATTGACTGCTGTAATATGATCAATTTTTGGCCAGGATACAACTGAGCAGATGGGTCTTTGAATGAATTGATAACGGCCGCCCATAGACACCTGCAACCCGGGGTCTAGCGTGTTTTCGGCAACAGCTTTTGATGTGATCGTTTGTTTGTCTTTTATCTTTTTAAAAATTATGTTCCTAACTCTAAATTATATTTTATTAACTTTTTCAAGAAATAAGCCGTCACCGTATGAGCATAAAAAATGTACAGAAAAAAAATGTCATCATAAAGATATATTATTTAAACGAAGGAAAATGTCGTGTTACATGTATTATTTTTCTTTAATTCGACGCACACATCACACATTATTATAATCTAAAATAACTTTTTTTCCTGGCTTATAATAAATCATAATGTATGCATAGATTTTTCCCTTCAGTATAGTAGGATTTGATTAATTCGTAAAAACGAGGGTTCTCAGACTAGTTTAGCCATTTATAACACTCTTGATTTCGTTAATTGACACTTAAACATTATTAATAGTGATTTCCTGTAAGTATTAATCATGTTGTTAATTGTTTGATTAATACAGTCGCTGGCTCGTATTCTTAACAATAATCATACTAAGGGCAAACAATATCTGTCAAACCTTCTGTTTAACTCAAGTTTGGCATTTGAATTATGTTATTCTTTGATATTAAATCGCATTTAATCAAATCAAAAACTATGATCACTACCCTATAGTAGCATATAACAGATATGGTTACTTTGTAATCATACAAATATTATTGCAAGTTTTATACAATAAATAGTACAGTCAAAGCCATTCTTAATAACTAGTTCATACTAATAGAAGTGATATATATGTATATCAAACGAAAAAATACGGTTCTTAAGTAAATTAACAGTTTTGCAAAATTTACGCTTTCCGATTATACGATCTCCCTTACTTCTGAATCCCTTCCAAATTACGATTTTGGTTAAAAATAACTCCGTTTTACAAGCGTCCTACTGATAACAAACCCTATCAACGAAAAATATTGCGTCAATATTACAGGAAACATTACCTGGGGAAGAGGATAGTCAAACGAATCGCGTAAAATGCGACATAATTATTGCGACAAATGGAAAATGTGATTTATGTAACATGTAATAGGGTAGATAGTTGTATGGCTTTTATTGATCTGTGTAGTTAACACGTATCACGCTTTGGATTGCTCCAGCCACGTAGAAAGCTTGATCGATTGCGTTTTGTCGCCTGCTACGCTAGATACGACGAAAATATTACAGGTGTTTCTTGGAAACACCTTCACTAACGCAATAAATTTTAAACTATATATATAATCGTGTAAGTTATTATAGTTACAGAAACTTAAATCCAGCGAACCCAGTTACAACCTTCTAAGATCAGGTGCATATCAAGATAAAGTTACCCATTGTTTAAATTACACCTGTCCATTACTAAGGGGTTTTCCCTCTGTATGATTTCAGCGTTGCTAAGTTTTATTATAATTATAAGATTCAGTACTTATCATATTTTAACTCTTATATATTATGTAAGATAAGTTTATACTTATGAAGTGAAGTAGTGTACCTGTGAAGTGGTGCATATATTGAACTATTTGCTATATGTTTATAAATTAAGTGTTGACCTATGTATTCAAAAGTAATATATCTTACATAATGATCAACACTACAAAGATTATAATTGTCGCATAGTAGCCATTGTTGGGTTAAGAAAACTTTTAGAAGATCTAAGAATAAGATTCAGTTGATTCAGATTAATTCGTGGCTTAGCGCTACGTATTACTCCCGTATAAAGCCAATATTTTTTTTACCTACGAGACTACCTATCGATGTTTTACCGTTAAGGCGATGTAACTTGCTTATAAAAATATAGGTCTCCATCTGATTTATTCAGTAAATTGTATAATCTCATTGGCTTATAATTGTATAATCAATTGTTACTAAGCTCTAGAGTCTAGAGCTTAAAGCTAGTATTATTTAGCAAGTTTATTTCGTAGTGTCATAGCGCCCTCTATCTTTTGACGAGGGAATTATTTCTGATAAATTGCTTGCGCATAATTCGTGACAGGTGACGTAAGCATTTAAATTTTCATCGATTCCGATACAGTTGTAGTGTCTTGTCATTCTCCATTTGTATCCACATTACTCAAGAGTTATATTAAATATTAGGTGTTAGAATTTTAGGTGTAGTTTTTCTTTTGACAGTAAACTTTTGGAAAATGTACTCTATGTGATAAAAAACCATTGGACTAAAGCTCTGTTTACAAAAACTAAATGAGTTAGAACTGACTAAGCCACAGATATTGTTTTAAAAACATGCTCGCTATAAATCGACATTTCAGAGTTTAACTATTTAGTACTATGAAGTATACTGCTACTACTTTACACTCATGAATTCTGCCACATAACATAATTGTTTTTTAAATGTGAAATTGAATGGAAGGACTGTGTCATGTGCGTTTACTAACTTAATCCATTGGTTAGGACTTGAACATAAAAATTTCCATTCACAAGCATTTTCAGTGCTTTTTCTTAATATTCGATGCAAAATTTCTAGTTGAAACCGTATAAATATGACAGTCATCTAATATTTTACGTTCACTATTTTTAAGACTCATAAAATAGATGGAATTTATCTTATGACTGAATTTTTATATGCGGTTTAATAGTTATTGTTTTATTTTAACTAGATGATTTTTGTCATAAATCATACAGATTACACGATAATTTCATTTGTAACTATTGTATTTTTTTAAGTGAAACTTTATAAAACAACTAACTACCGGCTCTTACCTGGAAACAATTATTGTTTTGCCCAGACTCCAGGCCCTTATATGCCCTGTAGGTAAACAAAATGTCTCTTCTATGCCTGCAAGTAAACTTTACCATTAGGAAATTGTTAGACGCATTATCAATACAAATAAAAATAATGTTTAATGAAAGCATGTATTAAATAGGGATACATACTAACCGACAGACTTCCTTGTTAATAAGGAATGGAAGCACACAAAAATAAAAAGTAGAAATCTAAAAATATGTTAAATTTTACGATATACATTATAACGTTGGAATGTAATTATATATTTTGCGATGTCTCCAATAAACTGAGGATCATCAAAAATATAAATCAACTTTCTTATCACCTATAGCAGTGGCTGCAGCTAAGCAAGTAAGATTTGCAAGCGCTTAGCATACTATGAAAGTTTTACGACGAAAACGCGCCAAGAGATTATTTTCCCTCCACTAAACCTTATACTTGATGTATTTGCATACAAAATCATATTTATGCAAATATAATGCAGTACACCGTAAAAGTACTGTTTATGTTTTTGAATATTATCCTTCTGAAACGGAGCTAACTCCTAGCTTCGTTTAAAATATGCTCGAGGTAATGCGAAAATTTACATTTTTAAATGTAACAACTTCATTTATTTTTCATCGCTACGTTATACCACAGAATTACTAAATTTTTTGTTGAAATATTTTATAGGCATGGCATTCACAAGCGTCTTGTAGAACATCCAGTGGATAACTCCATTTATATAGAAAAGTTCGAGGCTTTAGATGTTACTCCAACAAATGTTACCCGCTCATTTATTTATAGAACTTGGCCATTCTGGTTACCTTGCCATGTTTAATATCAATGTACCTTAGACAAGAAAATCCAATAATAAAAGAAACCTATTGGAAAACTGGAACTGGAAACCTAAGGAACATTAAAAACTTAGTAAAAATAATTCTACGAAACCACCGATCATTTTAACTGTGACACGTGAGATCAATTGAGAGAGATTAAAAAGTGTAGCGGCGAGTTTATTGCCAGTTCTTCTCTTCCGTTCTACGCCCTTGATTTGAGAACTAGCAGTAAATGTAAAATTAGAAGCATTTCATATATATTTATGTTTTTGACGTTAATAAGTGTACATTGTGTTACCTATATGAATAAATGATTTTGAATTTATGCAAACGTCCCATAAACTTCCGGAACAGTCACATACTTTCTAGAATTATATTATTACCTCATACGTCACAAAAATATCTACTATAATATAAAAATATTTTACTTAGTCGAGTGTGTGAGTAAAATATTAGTCATCGATTTATTCATAAAAGCAAAGGTTTCTCCCGATTCAGTCGTTCGCAAGAAATAAAAAGTAAATGTCCAAATTTCGTTATCTGTGCGCAATTTTAGAAATCAGATATATTTCGATGTTTTATATAATACAAAATCGTTTTGTATTAAAACTTTATTCAGTAACTATCAAAGTAAAACTTGGATAAACAAGGTTTACCAACTGCAAGGCTGTTGACGAACTTAAATTGTGTTTCCGAAGAGATGTTTGCCTTCCAAATGAAACTGCAAGTATAGAAAACAATATTGTTGATACTCTAAGAATTTACCTTGTATTTCTGATGCACTATTGTAAACTGAATTATAAAAACCTACACGATTTTTTCCTTAACAGACTTTTAACACATATTTTTTAATTATTTCCCTTGATATTTATTTCATAAAACCAAGGAGGTCATCAGACTTTTATAGCTGACAGGCGCTCTCTATTTTTGGCTCTAAGACATCGATTTTCTCACGATGTTTTTCTTCACCCTACGCATAAATGTGAATTTCGGACATTTAGGGTTGCACGCCTAATGTTCTTGGAAATGTAATGTCTATGGAATGGAACCTTCTTAACTCTGATTTAGATTAAAACAATTTAGTGTCAACCATGTGGGACTTACTAAATTCTTAAATAAAATTTCCAAGAATTAATCAATATAATAACTATTCACTATTAGAAATGTATACTTTATTTAATTATTCTCTTCGTGAAACCAGAATATATGGAAATCAAAATAGTGGTTCTGATTATAAGCTGTTCTTGGAAGTCTGTTAGGAAGTTCACATGTCTACTAAGCAGTTGAGTAATAACAATCATAAAATATTCTTAGATTAACTTGTACAAAATTACATTTATATTTTAACGTTACGTAATAATAAAAAGAGGTCGTGTTAATTCATTCGACAATTTTCCAGGAACATTGCAAAAAGGAAAAATTTGTATCAAAGATATTTCAATACGCCGATACCTTGACAATACCCCTGTGTATATTCCTGAAAATTACGCTCCCATTCGAGTCATAATGTTATGTGAAACGTGAAATTAAATTATACTACATCAAAATTCTGACGACGGCGCACGTTTTGTTTATTTTTACGAGATTACATCTTTCATAATGTAAATTGCCTCATTTCAGTAAGGCTAATGTAAATGTTGCAAAAATAGTCATTACATTAAGTAGAATTTTTGTTGTTAATATGGTTTATTTACTTGGAGTAATGACACGAACCCGTGATAACGAGTTTTCGGAATGAAGCTTTTTGTGTATTTACTTAGCTAAGATGCGATCGTTTGATTTTTAAAATGAAAAAGGCCAGATGATGTTTCCGGTAAAATTGTATACAAACTAAGGTTTTTGGTAATTAATGTTATTAATAGTTGTTGGTTTTCAATTTTATTACATTGTTTCTTTAGCTAATTTCTATATTTTTATTAACACATACTAATGGTATTTATTTCTGTTAACAATCTTTTGTCGGCAAATGAAAGTTAGACATGCTGTCGCTGACTTTTTGTAGACATTATCAAGCTTTTCAACTTTTTCAACTAATAACTCGTGAAATAATTTATACAAATAATTTAGAAATAACTTGTCTTTAGGTTGTTATAAATCTGTAATGTATATAAAGCTTTGTCTGTTATGAATTTATTTCTTCACTCACGTCTGTGAGCTGTGGGGGAATTTTGCGGCGACACACCCACCACTTTTAGGAATAACGCAACTAAAAATGAGCTCTCGTTAAAATTGCAAAGTTCCCATACCTGAAATACAGTAAAACCGACGTATACTAAGACCTAAATCCTAAGTAAACTATTAAAGCTACTCGCTCAAAGAACGTTAAGTTGAAACTAGCAACGACAGCTTGCTAAACCGTCCTTTGGCTCCTGATAAATTAACTTTCACCCACTCCACCCCCGCTTATCCACAGATATTGTTTTCTTCAGCACTTAGAAAAATTACTTTGTTCCCATTAAATGAAAATGAAGATTCAATATTCTCGGCTTGCGTTTCGCGTTTTACTGCAATCTTCGTGCTTTATTTCTATATTTTTATTTGAGAAACCACTTTATAATTGAACAAAGTTGGACTGTATAATGTTTTTTGTGTACTGTAATTACTATTCTAGGACGCGATTCCGTTAGTTTTAATTATAATGAATGTTTCTCCGTGGCTTAAAAACTTTGCAATAATTGCTGTGCTTTTCATAGAAATATTTAATGTTTAGAGTTATATCTGGAAAAGTTTAATAAGTCACACGTATTGTGTTAAACGTATTAAATTTTTGTAGGAACTAGAAGCTCGTCGATTTTATTCACATTTTTTTCTTTACACAAATGTTCTACTGATCAGTCTTTCATACCTAAAACACGCGGATGTAAATTACCAAGATTACGTTCAAGCCTTTCAATTGCATTTCACGTGTACTGTCGCAGAATGAACAAAATAACATAAAAGCCCTGTTCATCACAGCTGCGTTTTAAACTGACTACCTCAGCCTATGGAGCTCCAGCCTAGCCGACTTACTGCGATGATGCTATACTATTAATATCCACATAAAGTAAAATCTCTTTCAATTATATATTCGGGTTATATATAATCCATAAAAGGTATATTTTTTATTGTATTTTATCATTTTCGTTAGTATAAATATTTATATCAAGCCTTTCAATTGCGTCTTCAATCATTTCCTCAAGCGCCTCTTAGAGCTACAGCTTACTAACAAACAGTTGTGTAATAATGATTTTTTTCAACAGTTATCAAACGTAATTTTTTTGTTATAACCTCATTTAATCATGTTAACATATAATGAATGAAAATAAATTATATATACGCTTACTTTGTATAAAATTACTAGTCACTCTGTGCAAAAGGGTAAATTTTACTACGTTTTAAATATATCGAAAAATATGTATTATTAGTGTCGTCGTTTCAGTATTAGTTGTTTTTAGGTTGCTTACTAATAAACATCGCTTACTCAGTACATTATTTTCCATATTATTTACAATATATAACTACTGCGTATTCGAAAAACTGTGCTTAAGTGTGTAGGCGGGTTTGAAATCTGAATGATATCGGCCGTGTCAGAGAAATATAGTGTACAATCGAGACAAATTGCACAACACACTTACGAGTATGGTTCTTACAGGTTCGACCCACAGGTAAAGGTAATTTTAGACCCCGATTCCGTGACGTGACTCAGTTCCAAATTCTGGAGTGCTTGAACATTTTTATTAGGTTCAATATTGAACGATAGTGTAGTGTTTTTAACGTGAAGACACTTCTGCTTATTTTTCGTTGTGTTTCACATTTACACAATTATTGTTTATATACAGAGTAAAATAAATAAATAATTCCGTATGAGCCAATAAAGATCGTTGAATGGAAATTATAATACACGGACACTTAACGTTAAGCGTAACTCCTGCATGTCAAAGACGTAGTTCGCACTAAGGCTCTTTTCTGAATCTTACCATACAGACACCAAGGTTAAACCTTGGATTTTTGGTATTTTTGTTTTAGCTTTTAATTTATTTATGATATATTAAGCTATAATAAAAATAAAAAAGTGAGTAATTCTTAGTGTAAGATTTCAAAGACCGCATGAAGTCGAAAAGAATATGTATTCCTGTACGTATAGGAGTATATACACGACGTTACAATTTTATGACTGCGTGAAATTCAGATTGATTTATTTACCTTCTCATATGTTTGGCCCATTACGAGAAACATAACAAATCCTATAAATTATGAGATATATTAGAGTAAAATGAGAAAAATTAAAACTATCCAAAAAGCCATAGTCTTAACGATGTCGTAATATTAAATCAATATGCGATTAGGTATATCAAAGAATTATATTTACTAAAAAAAGGTTTTCCAAAAGGCATTACATTAAATCTTCCACCTAGAAATAAAATTAACAATAAAACTAATTGCACTCGCATTACTAGAGAAACACGGCATGCTTAATATCTTATTAGTTACAGAATACTTAAGAACTATGTATAAATATATGGTGATAGTACAAAAATAAATTAAATATTTATATAGGTGATTTAATTAATTGATATGTTTTTAATTGATTTTTTCTTTGTAGCAGAAAATTTACCAACTTTTAAAAACTTGTTTCTCTCAGTAGATTATTAAAATAGAGGCGGAATTTTTAAAATATACATATTCAACACGAAATTAAAAATATGTTCAAAATCATTGAAACATTGTGATGAACGTTTTCATCCGGTAAATATTTTTACATAGAAAGAATTATATGTAGGTATAATCAATCGTATCGTATAAGGCTAAATATTTGCTGTATTAACCTTAAGTTGGGTGAAGTCCCGCGTTTATAACTGTATCGTATGACTAAGTGTCAGAATGCATGGTATTATTCCTCGAATATGAATATGTAAACACTCAATAAAGATAATTATTGGATAAATAGAGATTCATCATCATTATCATTAATCCATAGAAATTCTTGTCGAAAAATATTACCTATAACAATTTGAATACTTATAACTCAAGATAAACTCTTAGATCTAAATAAATATATTTTATGAAGATATCTCGAAATTAATAAGAATATTTGAGCGATTGTTTTTCTAGAAAAATGGTTTACGTAAAAACATTTACTATTAAAAAAAGATTAATAATAATAAAGCCCGTTCAATTTCCAATTGTGACAAAATTATAATATACAGCTTTGATTTTTTACGTTATATACATTATTTCATTTATCTAGTTAACCTATATATCTTATATCTAAGCTAAATTCAGTATCGTTGACCGAAACCCCTTCGCGGGTAAAGGCCACCTTCAGCTTTATGCAACTGACTCTGTCCATAGCTTTCTTTCTCTATTCCATACTCCATCTTTTTTTTGGGTGTCTCCTTCGGAAGAACAAGAAGGAGTAGAGAAGGATAAAAATATGTATGTTAATCGGTAATAATTCAGTAAAATACCTACTCCAAGTTATTACTTTTTAATACCGGCAATATCGCAAACTTTATCCTGTTAAGCCTGTTTGTATGCTTCAAACAAAACCAATTTACTTACTATTACCAGTGAATGTTCTCTACAAATTCGCATTTCCATTAAATTATACATATTAAAACTGTTTGATGTATAATCTATTGTCGTTTATCAGTACAAGGAAACTGAATTACGGCATAATTTAAATGAGTAAAGCGGAACTGAGTCGCACAAAGGCGCCTTTTGCAAACATTTTAATAATAATCTTATCACAGAAGTATTTCCAAGTACTTGTCGTTATAGAGGAACAATGTTATCACGCCACACACATCTTTAATTCATTCCGTTAAAGATCAAATTTGCGTGAGTTGAAACATATTTATCAACTTGCAATTCAGTAAAAGAGAAATTGACTCCGGGTATTCCCTCTACATCCAATATTTATATACTCCTTGAGTAACTGGTTGTAGAAATCCATATGTGGCTGGTAATATTACATAGCTATTCATTGCTTAATATCGACATACCTGCTCAAGCCGTGTACGTGGTAACAGCACGGTGTTTACGATATGCGATAGTATCGTGACGATATATTTGTTGATAACATCGTGGTACAGGTCAAAAGGCAATGCATCTGAGTATGGAGGTATATAAATAACTCAATCTGTGCTGTCATTTTACAGATTTCAATAGGTTTCCACGATGAAGACGTTTGTATTTCTTGTTGTTCTATTTGTGGTAGTCGCTTTTGCGGCTTCCACGGACGACACAGGGGAAAGTGTGTATTTTTAGTTTTACTTTAAACTAACCTTTAATAGATTTTTAATATATTTAATATTAATAAATTAACCCTACCCAAAATTGTTAATTTATTTAAATATTTTCT
Source organism: Pieris brassicae (assembly GCF_905147105.1). Classification (NCBI taxonomy): domain Eukaryota; kingdom Metazoa; phylum Arthropoda; class Insecta; order Lepidoptera; family Pieridae; genus Pieris; species Pieris brassicae. The sequence continues at coordinate 16,807,623 of NC_059670.1, read as the reverse complement.
GTTATTAAACATCGAAGCCTAAACTTTTCCGTTCTCCGCCGATTATTTGTTGTTTTCCTTAATCATTGTAAAATCACAAAATTCCATACATAAACACTGCGTTCATATTATGCCAAAATATAAAGAAATAATAGTGTGTAGTGTAATCTATAAATAACAATATCTATATAATTAAGTGCACTAAAAAATTTAAACATTCTAACCTTTTTTAGGTGTCAATACAATGATCAAACGACTACCAAGGGACACAATATTTGTGAAACCACCACCTGGATGTGGAATGCCATTTTTGGAATGCAGAAACCGTTGCATCCGGAGTGGTCACCTCAGTGGAGGGTATTGCACAATGACTGGTTGTGTATGTCTTCGATAAATCAAAAGGAATAAAAGCTTCTTAATGTCGCGATTTTAAACAGTATTTTTATGTATTACACTGTTGGATTTTTTTTAAAGCTGACAACGCTGTGACTTGCTATGAATTCAAATTATTTTACGTATTATTTTTATGTAGATGTTGGTATTCATAAAAAATAAAATTATGAATTGAACACATTTTTTTCATTGTAAAAATGCATCTAACGAAACTTGCAGCGCATATTTTAACAATAATTTGTTATAATAGAATAAAAACTATTTGTGGGGGTAGGTATAGCGTATTAAAATAAATAATGCTGAATAGTGTCTTTGGTATTAGACATTTAAGTAAAACTTCTTTAACAGATATAATATCTGATTTATTGCATTATATAATATTGTAAAAGCCAGCTAGTAGTTCATCATCTTCATCGATAAATCATCATAAAAACTATGACATTGACACTAGAGTAAATATTTTATTCCCACTTTTAAATTACTAATATTTTCCCTTATTTACTAATGTATATGGATGCATAAAGTATATGGGAATATTTGTTGGGACGATAACTCTGCCGCTGACTGACAAATTAGAAATAACTTTTCTCTTCCCGGTTCCAAAATAATACGCCTGGATAACTAGTTTGGAACAGTAACTCGGGTTCTTTGATTTTATATCTGTTGTTATTTTATAAGTGACGTGTATAGTTTTCTTGGCACCGCCGCTGGGATTATAATAGTTGTGATCCGCCCAAAGTGCAGCGGCGTGGGCGACACTGGCATCTCTGTTGCGATATACGGTGGTCCAATCCGAACTATGTACATCGAACCACGCATGTTTGCTTATCTGCCTATTATTATCCTTTATACCATTCTGCCAACCTCTACCACCAGGCATTTCGAGTACCCAATAGTCTGTAGTCATAATAGCCGCGTGACCTATCAACCCACCGACACCTCTTCCAGTTATTAGTATGTCCCCTTTTCTGACAGTATTGACAAAGCGGCGTTTGTTATCAGCGGTGCTTCGCTTTGCTATTTTCCTTTCAAACAAAGACTCCTGGGTATCGGGTAGGATGCCAAAGTTGTTCATAATGAGCCACTCCTCGTAATTAATAGGCTCACTGGCATTTAATGAAGTATATTCCCTGAACAGACCTCTGAAGATATTTCTCTCGTCGCTTTGAAATGTAAGGAAGGGATATTTTTCCGTATTTATTATTCCAACATCGACACCTGTTTGGTAAGCTCTGTAGACGGTCTCGTTTGAGAACTCATTATCAGTATCTGTAAATAAAATTTCAATTTAAAATTGGCAATGCTTTTCCACCTTTTTTTTTAAATTCCAGCCAGAGCCAGAGCGGCTTTGTATGCCTATACCGAAACATTAAATTTTCAACTGAGCTGAACCCAAAAACTCCAGGTCATTCACCAAATTGGTTTAAAACTTAGTCATATTAAAAGTATGTACTTACTTTTATAATTTTCCGCAGCAATAATATTATATGAAATAACTGTTACTAGTGATAAATAGTAATACAAAATTGCTTCCATCTTCCGTAGAGTTAGCGAGAAGATTAATTAGTATGCCCTGTTGATTAGCTTGGCTTATTTATAATGCTCAGACGTCCTCAAGTTTAGGGGATGTAGTGAAAATACTGATAAGACGACCTATAAATACCAACGTACCTATTTTGCTATTCACAACGCTATGTGTAAAATTCATATTAATAACTATGACGTCAATATAAATAAGGGTGTGTCTTTTAAATTATTATATTCTAATTTTAAAAATTAACTTTCTATAGCGGTCGTAACTCATAAACATAATTAAGAAATTAAGTCTAAATTGGCTTATTCGATTGATCTTTTGAAAACCTTTTGACTTCCCTTGGAAAGAGTTGGAATTATGTTTGAATTTGTTTTAAATTAATAAAATATTTATTGAATACTGGTTAAAGTTATTAGTTGTGGTGACTGATCGTACATGAATTCGTGTATGCGGTGGTGTTAGTTATTTTTGACTATGTATTTACCGTGTTGTTCCCACGCGTGAATGTAAGTGCATGCTCCTATTTCACCATGCCTCCTGCTGATGTCATTTGGAACATGGTGTGATGGTTGTAGCTCCTTACAAACGTTGTGTAATACAAAAAAAACTTGGCAATTAAAAAGAGTGGCGGAGAGTTTATTGCCAGTTCTTCTCTTCCGTTCTACGCAAAATTAGAAGCATTTAATGTATATTTATTTTTTATTGACGTTCATAAGTGTACATTGTGTTACCTATATGAATAAATGATTTTTGACTTTGACTAGTTAGTACGTAGCCAGAATTCAATAAAATTTATTTAATGATACCGATGAAAAATCTTATTATAAGTGACTCTATTTTTTTATAAGCGACACAGTCCGCAAAACTTAGTAGCTTTCAATTTCAATACATTATATGTACTATTTATAACATTACTGTCTAGTATGTCTTTGAGCAACCCTAGTCACTTAAACGAAATATCACATGCATTTATATTGCGATACATTAAACGGTACAATTTCGTAGTAAACGTAACTCAAGTTGAAAATTTATTCTATAGCACTTATTACAAAGCATCGAAAAGCGCGGTCGTTAAGAACATTGCCTGAAAGTAAACTACAAAAGTAAGAATTGGGTTGTAACTGCCAAGTGGCTTTGGCTCGAAGCTTTGGTCCTAAATTGATATTGGAATTCAGAAGTTATGTAAGATTGATTAGATGTGTTTTATAATTAGAAAATTTCTGAGAGGCTATAATAATTATCCAATATGATAAGGCGCGAATAGAAAAAAAAACAGAGTGAAGCAACGAGGCGCCGCGATAATATATTCTTAGAGGCAAATGGCATGTTGACTACTTCACCTTATGTCACTTTGACGGGCATTGCGTGATGACTATTGACCACTTCAAAGTTCAACTAATTTCTTTTGCTATCAGGTGCTTGGATGAGACGGACGCATGACAGGTCTATTTCGTTAGATTTTTTTTGTAAATAAAATCCCCTTCAGTACGTCAACGCTTATTTCTAGTTTAAAATCGAAGAATTCTTATGTTATTGTTTCGAAAAAACTTATGTTAGATTATCGAGGGCTTTATTAGACAACAAACAATAAGAGCGGATTGCGTTGACAGGGATACAGCTAGCATAAGATTACTAAATCAGTACGGCAAAATATGTTGACCTACTAAGGCGCACGCACAGTTGTTTAATAAATTACACACAAATATAAAAACTATAACTTCTTTCAAATCATTCAAAAGCTAGGTGAGTATGTTTGACAAAATGACTTTTAAATGAATTTTTCATTGGTTACATTTAAGTTTATTGCATGTACGGCTATATTTTTATTGTGATTATTTTAAGAACGACGATAATGGTTTATCTTAAGTTTTGTTCTTATGTTGCAGCAGTGTTAGCCTAGTGGCTTCAGCGTACGGCTCGCATCCCTAAGGTCGTAGGTTCTATCCCGGCTGTGCATCAGTGGACTTTTATTTCTATGTGTCCATTTAACATTCGCTCAAACGGTGAAGAGAAACATCCTTGCCTTAGACCCAAAAAGTCGACGGCGTGCGTCAGACACAGAAGGCTGATCACCTACTTGCCTATTCCATTAACAAATGATCATGAATTAGATAGAGTAATCTAAGGCCGAGATCTAAAAAGGTTGTAGCGCCATTGATTTATTTTTATTTTATTTATTATCCTCATGTAAGAGATTTTTGTCTTTTTTGAGAAATAAAATTTTTAAACCTTTATAACCATTCACAAATGATTCATCGTAAAAGGCCTCGGAGTCTAGATCGACCTGTAGAGGAACTATACTTGAAACATACACAAAAAGTCATATTCTATCATAAATTCGGTGTTTTAAGAGCGGTTAATTTTTTTTTAATTTATGCAAATACACATGAGTGGGTCGTATGCAAATAACGTATTAAGATAATAAACAAACCTAAGCTGTGTAGATTGAGGTAGATGGATAGATTTGAGGTGACGGTAGATTAACATATTGACGAAATTCTAAAATAATCTATGTGACCAGACAAATTCGACAATTAACTGCTTTAACCTGTAATGAGCATGAACATGTAATGTTTCCAGGGGGATAACGGGCAGGAGGGTCATCTGATGTTAAGTAATACCGGCCCCCATAGACACTTACAATGCCAGAAGGTTCACGAGTGTGTTAGTGACCTTTTAAGAATTGAAACGCTCTTTTTTTGAAGGACTCTAAATGGAATTGGTTCGGAAATACTTCAGTGAGCCACATAGTAGTGGTGCGAGGCAAGAACTGCCTTACCGAGATAAACATATGTATTCTGCTTCGACGTTAGATAATGAAACTCAGATGCCAGTATTAATCCGAACAACTCCTCTGAACTCTCTCTGTGGTAAATGCTGTGGAAGATGCAGATAGTACCCACATATCTACGCTCCGCCTAGGGATCTTCGGCATCTTCGACGAATCGCTCTCCGCTGAATACGGTCAAGTGGAAGGAGCTGGTACTGTACTGAACATGTGGGGCGAATTTGCGCTTTATACAACTCTGTGCAAGTGCAAACGATGGCCCGGAAGCACATCAAGCTGTTTGGCGGCTAATTTAACCTTTCCCTCCATATGAGTGCGAAACTGAACGAGGTTGGCTGTGGCTTTAATAAGAGTGTCTTCGAAAAGACGAATAGCGACAAAAATTTTGTAAAAATTCCAAGCGATTTAGTAATTGTCAGTTCTACGCCCTAGATTTGAGAAATAGCAGTAATTGTAAATTTTAAAATCCTTTCACAAATGTTAGGCCTATCGTAAGTCATATTATACAACTATTTTCGACAAAAATTAAACCAAGTGTTCAATTAGTACTATATGTCGGTGGGAATTCAATTCAGTAGTTCCGGATTAAGCATACCATGAATGCGGTCGAGTCAGCATATATAAAAAAGGCATCAAAGATATATTAACACATTTTATAAATTACTTTATTTAAATATATATTTATTTGATGTCCCCACTCCCCGCGCACAGAAACACTTCCCTCGACTGCAAACTCCGTAACTCCAACCCCGTGTCTTGCAAAGTAATTCACAGTCCATTTTACATACGCGCGATTTCATTGCCGCTTCGATTTCTGAAATCATATAATTTCATATACAGTACAGATTCAGAACAGGTCTGTATAACTCAATGTCTAACCAAAAACAAGGGATTCATTTGGGCTTATTCTACGAGAGCTTAGTCAAGTATTCATTTACGATACTGTCATACTATGAGTTTCCGAATTGAAGAATACATAATATTATACACGTAATATTGAAATATTTTTTTTTTATTATTTGGTCGAATTCGTTTAAATTTTAATAGATATAAAATTTATCTGAACCAACAAATAATTGGTTGTTAATTAATAACCAGCGGTTAATCGTTTATAGAAGTATTAATATGGTAAACGCCTAGTAATTTATGTGAAATTAGTCTTGCATTTAAATTCAAATCACGAATCCGCATTAACTAATGTAAATTAAATGTAACTAGTTGTAGTATTTTACCGTTACCAATATCAAAAAGACATATTTGTATGTTATAATAATTTAATAGTGATAATTATAAATCGAGATGCAACACAGGTACGTCAATTAATACACGACTGTACGAATGCTGGGCAATGAAATATCTTAAGATGATTAACTTATATATAATTACTCATTATGATTAAAATCAAAACTCTGGATAGTAATTTCCAGCCCGCTTGTCTCTCGCTTGATAGTGAAATTTAAAACATTTTTTTATCCTATCCTTTTTATATATATGTATATAATGTGAGATCATATTAAATTAGTATTTATATTGTTAAGATCATAGAATTCATTTCTTGATTTCATTGTATGAAAGAAAAATATGTTAATGTATTATAGAATGTACAAGTAATGATTTGTTACTTTGATCATTACATTTTTAAGAACCAAGAAGAACTTACAAAGATTATCATTTCGACATTATTACATACATATATGTATATGAAATAAAATATTTTTTTGTTCAAACTAATCGCATAGCATTTAGAAAAACGTATCGTGTCTGGCAGAGCGTAGGGCACCAGAACTTGAGCCCTTTCCACTCCTCGCTGAACCGATCAAGTAAAGGCGCTTTTTTTTATATGAGACCCAGACCTACAAGGCTGTATCGCAAATGGAGACATATTAATAAAATATAGAAGAAAAGAGAGAAGAACAGTAGTGTATATATTTATTATTTTGCAAACTTGGGATTACTGATGTGTCACCACAGACGGTTTCAATAAAAAATTAAGACAAAAGTAATGGTACATACATTTGTATTTAAATAACAACTACCGTGTCTCCGATCTTTATTCAAAGTTATTATTTTAAAAAAAGTTACAGAGAATACTCAGATACTACTAGAGAAAACTATGACCTTGAAAATATTTGTAAATAAAACACAATTAATTTCAATCGATATTTCTAATTGTAGATAGGTTTTGTTATATTTTTTGGACTTAGGATTGGATGACAATGAAGGTTGGAATCAATATCAAGATAATAAAAAGAATTTAAAATATTTACCTTGAAACGAAGACATCATGGCAATTATAAAAAATAATCCAATTAATTTGATAAATATGTTCGCTCTCATTGTTAACTAAATGAGTTTTTGTACAATTTCAAGGAGTATCACTTCATAAGTGTTTGTTTTCTGAGCGATACCTTATAACTAGTTTATAACCACTATTATTAAAAGAAACGTGCAGATTTCTGACCGTTATGTGATAAGAATGCGTTTATGGTTATCACTAATTATTATGGATATTAATTATTTTTATATTAATCATAGCGCCATCTTTTGGATATCACCAGGACTACGTACACATTTCTAAAAAAATCTAAGTTTTATAATAATACAACTATAAAAGAAATTACAAACATGCTAATTCTGGTACTGACTCCTAGCAGTGTCTTAAACAAATAATACGAAAATCAAATAAATTTCTGGGGCATTAAAAATTTAATGCCTCTGAAATTTAATTATATTATTCTCAATTAGTGATAATAATGTTAACCAAACCAAACCAAACCAGAATAACCAAATGCAGTCTCAGTCTCCATTCCATTATTCGTTTCATATTTTTCTCTTTATCCGTACATAAATAATGAAACCGTACTTTATTTTGCAATATTAAACAAAACTAAAAAACCTCAAAGATATAGTCCTATTACATTGCTTTCCTAATGGCTTGATTTCTCCCATAGATTGACCTTATCATATAACAATAAATTAGTAGAAAATAGACACTTTATCAAGTTAAATTGTTTTATCCGTTCTCTGTGTCAATATTTCAGTTGTATTCCGTAAAATTTGTTTATTATAATGTCCTAACAACATTCGTTATAAGGAACCTTTAATATGAAACTTAGATATTTTATTTCCACAGGTAATGTTAATATCAAAAAATTCATTGGTCGATTTCTCACTTGTGAAGCGATATTTAATCTGATCAAAATAGTTACACAAACAGTGAAAAGGAATACAATGATTCATTTGAGGTGAAGTCCCGAACACGGGTATAAATGAGTCCAAACGACAACGCTATTAAGAGTAGATCATCCTGTAAGCTGTGACAATGGTGTTAAATTTGCTTGTTTTCGTGTCAATTATTTATTGTACTAGTGCATATGTTACGGTTACTGTCTATGAAGAAGGTTAGTTATGAATACTTAATACTGTTATCTCGAGTATGTTTTTTTTTATTTTTTTCGCTTATATTAATTCAATCAGTAAATCAATAAGTTTGCTAATATGTACATGCTAGGCGGATATATTTAATGATTACTAAATTATAAAACCCCTTACAATCCACGTGATTGCTTTTTTCAATCGTCTCTCTATTAACAATTAATATCTTATCGAAATGCTCTTTTTTATACTGGTAAGGTTCACAACAAGATGTTATACATATTTATTCAACATTAAGAATATGGCTTAGATAGTCTATGGTTCAGCAAGTACTAGAACAGTCTGATAACGTTAATAAGAACTTAGAGTAAAGAATGATTATAGCCTAAGGACCTATTTGTGATACAAGAAACGCTCATTGCCAATAACTAGGCATTATTTCGAAATAATTTCTTAGGCTCGTTGTCTATTACTTGAAATTAACCTATATATACATTTTACTCGTTTAAAAATATATTTTTCATATAAAACAATGTTATTAGGCCAAGATACTTTAAGCCAAAAATTCAGCCACTGTGAGTACCACGATTGCAACAATTTCTGCGAACGTCTAGGGTACCAAAGCGGTACATGTGTGGACGGCCACTGCAAATGTAATTACAAACAGGCCGACGGTACAACATTTTTTATATTATATTAATATAATGTCTTATAACCAATACGATTACACGCCATACCCTAGTATTTTAAAACACAAGACCCGCTACTTTGTAATATTTTTTTAAAACTATTACCATTAATGGACCTAACAATAAAAACATTATAACCCTAATAACTTCATTTAATGACGAAAACTAAGTTCGTTGTAGGCATTTTAATAAATGTACCGCAAACTTATGTAGAATATGGTTTTTTTGTATTTATTAAATAAGAATCTCTATTAGAAGTTATGTTATGTTTTGTCTTGTAGATGCTATAATATTAAAGGCATGCTCCCCCGCAACATGTAATCAGATGTGTCAACGCATGGGATTCCCTGGTGGTGATTGTATAAATAATAATAGATGCGAATGTCAAAAATTCGTCGACAAACGTAAGTAATTCAATTATATTTAAAGAGTGAACATCCTTTCTCAAAATATAATATAACACAATATAAAATGAATACAATATATACTTTTGATATAAGACAGATAAACTATTGATAGATTATTTACCAGGTTATATATATAAATCCTACATTAACACCTATTAAGTACTTTATCTACAGTAGTTTAAACCATGACTGTGATGAACATAAAATATATTTCTAAATCCGTTTAATTAAAACCCACGAACTATTTATTTATCTTTACGAACAGAAGCGTGTTGCTTTACGGCACCGTAATTACAATGAGAGTAATCAACACGGACGAAAATTGCGCTTCCCTCGAGATGTTTGTGTGGGAAACGTGTAAGGGTTCATAATAAGGGTTCTAAACTATTTGGTTTAGTTAGATTTGTGATAAAAATACAATACACATACCAAAAAATGCGACGTAAAAAACTAAAATGATTTAGTATGATGGATTTACATTTGTGACTTGTAAGTATAAATACTTACTGCTGCAATACTTTTAGTATAATTTTATCACTTAACAGACATTTGTTACAACTGTCAAAATTAATTATATATTGAAGTTTAATAAATTATGTCTTTTTAACAAAATGTACAAATAACAGCTTTTAAACTTTTGTGTTTGTATTCACTTTTTTGTGTATTTATACTTCAATTATTTGTCATCTGCAATCGTACTTAATTACATTTTATCCTTAGCTGAGACCGATTCATCAAGTCTACGTAGTTGCAATTTACGGGCATGCGAGCAACTTTGTAGACGGCTTGGATTCCCAAGTGGTGCGTGTGTAGATGACAGATGCAAGTGCGACAACTTCCTCGTATCGAAAAACATTGCAGGTACTTTTGTATTGTTATAAGAATGATTTAATGAATAGTATATACTGATCTTACTAAACTCACACAGATATTGAAAATAATAATGATGTATCGTTCGACACCGGAGATATGGATGTAAATCCACTGCGTAGTTGCAATTTACGGGCATGCGAGCAACTTTGTAGGCGGCTTGGATTCCCAGGTGGTGCGTGTGTAGGTGACAGATGCAAGTGCGACAACTTCCTCGAATCGGAAAACATTGCAGGTACTTTTGTATTGTTATAAGAATGCTTTAATGAATAGTATATACTGATCTTACTAAACTCACACAGATATTGAAAATAATAATGATGTATCGTTCGACACCGGAGATATGGATGTAAATCCACTGCGTAGTTGCAATTTACGGGCATGCGAGCAACTTTGTAGGCGGCTTGGATTCCCAGGTGGTGCGTGTGTAGGTGACAAATGCAAGTGCGACAACTTCCTCGAATTGGAAAACATTGCAGGTACTTTTGTATTGTTATAAGAATGCTTTAATGAATAGTATATACTGATCTTACTAAACTCACACAGATATTGAAAATAATAATGATGTATCGTTCGACACCGGAAATATGGATGTAAATCCATTGCGTAGTTGCAATTTACGGGCATGCGAGCAACTTTGTAGGCGGCTTGGATTCCCAGGTGGTGCGTGTGTAGGTGACAGATGCAAGTGCGACAACTTCTTCGAATCGGAAAACATTGCAGGTACTTTTGTATTGTTATAAGAATGCTTTAATGAATAGTATATACTGATCTTATAAAAATTACACAGATACTGAAAATAAAAACGATGTATCCTTGGACGCCGGAGATATGGACGTAAATCCACTGCGTAGATGCCATTTACAGGCATGTGAGCAACTCTGTAGACGACTTGGTTTTCATGGTGTTTGTGTGGGTGACAGGTGCAAGTGCGACAATTTCCGAACCTCTAAAGGTGTTATTATGTTCTATAGACTTACGTTTTCTGTCAAAGGTTTATTAGTTACCAAACTAAACAAATGTATCAATTCATTTTGATTTATTAAGAAAATTATAACTAAAACTACACTGTACCTGCAAGAACTATACTTCTCATGTTATGAATCATTATAGATGAGTACTCTGAGGATGCAAGTACCCTACGTGATTGCAATTATCAGGAATGTGACCAAAGATGTCGTCGTCTAGGATTCCCAGGAGGTGCATGTGTAGGAAGCAGATGCAAATGTGATAATTTCCGTAGTACGCAGTTTATCAGAGGTAACTTGATTTGATTTATATCTATATTAGCGCTTAGAAATGAGAAGTAATATCCACATAAAACATATCAATTACTTATGAGGCTTGATTTTAAAATACAAACAAGGAATAATCTCATTATATGTATTTGATATTCTAATTTTAAAAGTTAATTTAGTCATTTTAAATTTTACTAATAACATAATATTATTGTACGCCGGGGTTATTGCGAGTTTAAAACTAGCTTTATCAGTAATAATTACACGTATCAATCTAATATTCCAGGTCTGGATTCAGCTAAAATCAATACTGAATATCGCAGTTGTAATTACCGTGAGTGCGACAGACGTTGCCGTCGCCTGAAATTTCCCGGCGGGGCTTGCGTAAATAACCGATGCAAATGCGACAATTTCCTACAACTGTTGAGCAATGAAGGTAAACGTTATTACACTGTTGACATATAGATAATATAATAAACAATTAAAATCATTGAATATCTTTAACAGTTAGAAATTATACAATACAGCATTTCGAAGAATGGTAAAATATCGTTAGTCTAATACTCCGCAAACACAACGACAGTACGAAGACGAAAACATAGTCGGTACACAATTTTTGTATAAACAAACGTAACACCATTCGACCTTCTGCTTAAGCACAAATAAGCAAAACTCTTTACCATTACATATTTTATTTTAATGTTCAGCACCAATAGTGAAAGCGACACCAATCCTGAGTTTTTGTACCCAATTTCGACTTGCCTCGAAATCAGTAGAACTGACCTTCATGTCGTCGGTAAAAAGATTCAGGTAACTTAATTTCTGACAGAGTTACAGAGTGCTGGGGTATTAACGCTGTTTAATAAAGGTATTCTTTTCAGACTCTTTTCATAAACCACAAGAGTTTACATGAAAACAATCATCATCTCAACTTATCTCCGACGTCTCGTTTAGTATTAATTTTCTCTTATTACAGAATCTTCAGCAACCAATACCACATACAATCCACTTGAGAATGACGTGAAATGTGACTCAACACAGTGTAAAACGAGTTGCAGTGAGCGTGGTCTACACAATGGCATTTGTATTGAGAGGGAATGTTACTGTGACATGGAAGGTAATTGCAATATTTTGCTATATATAATTTGCATAACTTACCAGATCATTTGTCAAAATTTTACAATTATGTATTTAAAATGATACTACTGACCTTACGTTTCGCATGGTATACAGTCTGCACAAGCGCGGGTTGACACAATCTATATAAATCGTAAAATATGTTATTGAAAAAATATTTTAAAAAGTTGAAAAAATTAGTTATATAACAGTCTCTATGTTGGTATAAAGGTAGGCTAACCTCCTAAACAGTAAAGAAACGACACTTCAAATTATATGACTGAAAATTTGGAGTAAGTTTTAACCTAATTTGACTGAAACCAAACCGCCGGCATTAGTAAATATGATTAGGAATGTAACTTACCAAACGGGACCACAGTTAAACAACATTCATTAATTAATTTCGACATCTCACGTCAAGTTCTAACATGATATAAGTTTCAGAATAGATAAATGATGGATGTCATAAAATTAATTTTGACAAGTTATTGACAAATCGCAAGACTCGCGAAGTAATATTATTTCTCTAAATCTGCCTACCTGGACGGCAACTTGAATGTTTCTGACATTTTAATCTTAAACTATTTATGAAGCTGAAGATTGTATGCATATGCAATTGCTGCTCATAGTTGAATCGTTGAATAAAAAATTATTTATTTAGTAAAATAGTTTACAAAAAGTGATTCCTTAAGGCATGTACTGCAGTGACAATTTTGCATTTTATAAAATTGTCTGATTAACCCCATTCAACCCAATATTATGTATAGTTCGCCGAACATTCATTCCATCATTAAATATTCCATGTTAAAGATAATAAATAAACTAATAAAGCAATGACAAATGTTTACAGATGCAGAGACATCTTCACTACCTTGTGAACCACATGCTTGCAACGTCACTTGTCAGGTTATGAAGCGTCTTGGTGGATTTTGCTTACTTGGAAAGTGTATTTGCTATTAATACCTATATAAATATACTTCATACTAACTGCGCTGATCAACCACCAATCAAACCAAAGTGATTCGGCCTGACGCTACTCTGTTACCACTTGAAGCACGCCCTTTTCTATGGCGTCTTTCCAATGATTTCTGGGCTAGTCAGTATTACACGATATAATGATACTACGATCTTCCCTCATTCTCTCAAGATGGCTTGATTAGCGGAGTCCTTGTATCTTCATCCAAGATTTTGGGTTCACCAATATCATGTACTTATCTATATTTTATAATCTACATTAAAAACATTTTATAACACAAAAACGTGGGAATTATTTTAAGCGTTCTTTAACTTTACACTTATACCCTTTTAATAGACGCCTTATTGGTGTGTATTTGGTAATAATTATTGTTTCCTATAATTTAAATGGACAGTACACAGTTCGATATTGTAAGCGTACGCGTAAAATCATTACTCACATCTGATAGACGAATTGTCAATTGGCTATAAAAAGTATATTAGGCTATCGAAATAGCCGGAGATTCACAGTTCAATATTAACAAACGTCCACTGAAAATGACCCGTCGAACGGTAATTTTCTATTTACGACCCATAAAAGCATTCCTGCACACGCTATTGGAAGACCATTTTCAGCCCCTTAAATAATCTATTGTTAGGAAATAAAATATCCTGAACGTTTTAAATGCACGCAATTGCATAAATCTCTTTATTTGGGTTCGAATAAGAAATGTAGGTTGGTTTTTAATTGATAATAAATTTTGTATGAATTTTAATTTTAGTCATAGCATTTGGGTGAATTTTCACTTCATTTGCTCCATTTACAGACATCAAAATTGCAAACAAAAACATCGCGATTAGTATCGCCAGTAGTACAAATTTCCAGAGCATACATTACCACTTTGAATAAAGATCTCCTTGTCAAGGCTAAATAATATCAACGTAAATAAATAAGGAAGAAAGACTTCAAAAAATCTGAGTTATAATTCAAAAGTAGGGCAGTATTTCACTAAGGTACAAGGCTCATCTCTGATACCAAATATCACCCTTTACTATTTGACATAATGTCAATGTTCAGACTCATCCGCTTGATTCTCTTTTTCTATGCAGAGACATGTAAAAAATGTAAAAAAAATATTACATTATGTAAAAAAGAATTCAAAAACAAAGTCGGGTAGCGTAAAAATACTCTTGACTTATTAAATTGCATTATACGGTAATTTTTGGATATTAAAAACAATTGCTTAAACTTTAACGAAGTAATACCATCAACACTCGCCCCTATACAAACGATTAACAAAAAGTCGCACCCAACAAACAAACGTGACTCATATTAATTTAGCCAAGTTTAAATTAGAGACCCAAATTCAAACCTTCTTACAACTAACTTAATTAACTTCAAGGCAGTCTCGGGGTAACGGTGCGTGTGTGAAATATAATTGTCTATACTAACTTCTGACGTATAATTATCTAATAAGCTTGCATTTAGAGAAATTGGTCTGACTTCTATTGAGCTTAAAGTCGCTGTAAGATAGGTATTAAGGCCATTCAAAGTTACATAATTTTTGTTTAATTAATGCGGTAGGTTAAGAAGATTTCAACGAAGATTCTCACCCATGGAGTCGTGACCGTGATCAAGACTTTGTTTAAGTGTTGCTACACTTCTATCATCGCGACTCTAGCTATAAATATTTCATATAAGTTCACTTTTACCAAAACAAACAAAGCGATGGTTAGTCGGTAATCTGGTAGGAAAGTACATAGGAAAACAAAAACCGACAGGTAACTTATTTATAGGTAATCTTTCATTTATGTTCTCAAATATAATAATTCCGTGAGTACCCATTCAGTTGAACAATTTAATTATGTACTTATCAATAGTCAATAAATTACTTTTGACAAGTTATCTAACTTAATTAACTGAATGAAAATCGTTTATTGAGTTTTGGCAGTTTGACAGTTACTAATCCGCCATTATCGCTTTTACTTCAGTATTCGGATAAAATAGTTATCCTAATTGACAAAGACCAAGTGAATCGTGAGATTAATTTTAAATTGTTAGTAAAAAAATACGAAATTTTATATCATCTATAGAACTCATCTAACGAAATCTACGATAAAATATGAGAATCTTGATAAACATATATTAATGTATTTAAAAAAATATTATTGTATGAAAAAGGGTGACTAAGGGTTCTAAATGTAGTATATTTCGCTTATAAGTATGATCATAAGCGTAACTGTGTTAAAATATATTGCTTAACAATAATTTGTCCCATATAAATAATGACGAATATTTCGGCTATATCGGTATAACGGCTTAATCATGTTACAGAAAGAAATTTTATCCGAATTCTACGAGTATACTAACGCATCAGCTAGTTTTTTATTAAAGGAGAAGGTAATTTTTCATATCCTATAGGCTACTTGGGAATATTTTCCAGTTCAATAAACTGGAAAATGTGACGTCATATAATAAGGAGTGTGAGATAAGGCTTTACTAGTGCACTGCACTCAATTCATACATAATAAATGTAAGGCAAATACGCTTTATCATAACATCATAATCATAAAGGATTGTGTTTCCTGTGTTAACTAAAACCTATATTTAAATCTCTTTGACTTGATTTGTAAGCTCCTTGAGGATTTTGATTAAATCTTAGTGTTAATCTTTTTTGATAAAGAATTAAGCCCCGCCGACTTTCTTCGCCTGTTCTTCTGGAGGCTCGTTCATGAAAATGCCTATAAATTCAGTGAGCAATCGCAATTGCAAATCGCGTGATCACACACTTAGTACTAATAAGCAAATAATTTTTTTAAATCTATTTAATTGATATTTCCCAAGCCCTGATTCAGATAATATGTGCAACTTCCAACGGGGCACGAAAATACATACCAACATATTTATTTTTTCTTTATTTGCGTTGTAGACAAATTCATTAATTCAGTTAAATTTTCAACACCTCATTTTACAAGCACTCAAGATCTTTTGTACTGGTATATACATAAAAAAATCAAATTTCTATAAGCCTTTAATAATTTAACTTCGATTTGTCAATTTAAATTCATTAATGGATCCAAGTATTTTTTTTCTGACCGATGTTGAACATCAGTGAAACATTATTACGTAATATAATAAGGCTGAATAATAAATTACTTAGATATAATTTGTAGAGATTGGGTGTAGTATATATCTGAATTTATATCGAAATCAACTTGATTTTCCAATTATCAAGCTTTAGTAATCGACAATTAAATAAGCTCTGTAACAAACATCCCAGAAGGTTTAAATCATTTACCCGGACGTCCTCAGAGGGAACCCTCGAAGATAGGCTTCACAAAGGCAAAATGCCATAGATCAGATGAGTAGGCGAGTTTAGGTACGTCTCTGGTAATCCCTGGGGTGGTCAGAAGCCGATATCAAGTGCTGTATAACCACATTTCACCGAGTTTCACCAACCACCTAATCCGTATTTACTGCCACGAATTTACTCGCCTCGTTTATACAGCCGATTCTTACGTTATTTGAATTTTGAGTTTGAACTTGACAGTGGTTTGTGATAAAAACGTTTTCTTATCAAATTACAGTAATTTATTAAATAGAACATTATTTTTAAATAAAGTGTCAGTATGTCAAAACATTTAGATTGCGATTTTGATGGGTAGATGTAGCATGTATCCAACGGAATGTACACTTGTTACGTCTTTTGTTTTACGTTCTCACCATACTCGCAAAAAATGATTCTTTAATAGAGTAGTAGTAGACATACGAGATTGCTATCCCGAATATTTCGTATCAATCGAACGATCGCAAATGGTCCCGCAATATCGAAATACCAACGCCACGGCATTTGCTCAATACCAGTAGTTAATATCTCCCTTAATTACTGAACATTTCCACCTGAACACGTGATTTAATGGACCATGGCTACAAGGAAGCTTTTTCTTAATATATGTTTTGTCGAAGAGACTTTAAATCTAAAATGTTGTTTGCAAGGGCAAAACTTGTATCAAGAAACTCAACAGATACCTTTACTTGTATTTAAGACAGATTTCTGAGACATCCTCTTTACCTAACGAAGTTTTCGTTCACATATGAAAAGTTTTTATACTACAGCACATATAAAAATAATTTGCCGCACAACCGGGGTTTGTAAACAATAGTGGCCTAATTTCTAAATATAAAAATATTTAATGAGTTATCTAGATAAATACTGTTACATAAAAACTTTTCTTTTTTCAATTATTTTGAATTTGGAACATTGTAATTGTTGTTTTTAAAATTCGAAAAATTCTTTCAATTTTCCGCCATTTCACATATTTTTTCGCGTTCAATATCAAATAACAATGGATAGGGGTGTTAAAGAAAATAGGATTGCAGTCATAGCCTTGCACAAATTGGGTATGGAGCCGTCGGTCATATTCCAGACACTTCAAAGGCTTGGAATCAGCCGTATGTTCGTATATCGTACTAATTACTATGAACAGATACAACAACACTTCGTCTGTCGAAGACCAGTAAATATCGGGTGGCCACGTGCTGTTAGAACTACAAAGGCTGTTAATGCTGTTAAAGCCAGAATTTGTCCAAACCCCATTAAGAAGCTTAAATCTCGAAGAAAGAAAAATCTTATCGCGAGAAATGAAGATTCCCGCTAGGACTCTGTCGCGTATTATTAAACAGAACCTGAAGCTCGGTGCTTATACTCGATATACAGGACGCGCCCTAAATCAATCTTTACAATTAAAGAGAGTGGATCCATCAAAACGCCTTCTGTCGCGATACGCAGGTGAAAAGCATAGAAATATCCTCTTTACCGATGAAAAAAATTTCACGATTGAAGAACACTACAATAAACAGAATGATAAAGTGTACGCACACAGTTCTTAAGAAGTTGCACAAGTGGTCGGAAAGGTACAATATGGTGGTTTGGTAAGGTGTGTCTTATCAAGGAGTCACAAAACTATATTTTTGTGAAAAAGGAGTGAAAACTTCAGCCATATCAAGGTTGTACCTTGAATCGTGTGGTGAACTTCTCAGCAATACACTTTTTTAAAAATATACCCTGGACTTTCCAGCATTATTTCATAGAATTTCAGTTAAATATTGAGTTTTAAAAGAATAATCTGACTTAAAACATAACTTACCATTTTGTACGCCATATTTAGCAACAACGATTACTTTTTACTTGATCTCCTTCATAAACTACACAATTGTCTGTTAGACATTAACGATTATTAAAAGACTGTTGTTATAGGATTCAGGGAATTAAAAAATGTACTAAAAACACAATTACTAATATATATAATTTTCTCCTAGAGATATACGGAATTTATTACTAACCCGCTAAAATTAATAACTTAATTAAAGAAATTTGGCGTTGATTTAAATAAGTTGGCAACTATTTAATCCGTACAATAACTCGTATTTTATAACATATAATATAAGTAATATAAAACGATAACATAAAGCAACCAAATTGATTACAACAAGCAACAATTAAGTATCATTCAGTCTCTCGTCTACCGTAAGGGTTAACGGAGGAAATTACTTTAAATAAATCCTTCTCATCAATCCTGATCCCCAGCAATTTTGATTCTCTACAAATATTTAGGCTCGATTTGTTTACACAACTTAATTCATTACACATAGGTAAAGCCGGGCAATTGCAGTTAAGACAACCTTTTTGATAAAATCACATATTCGTATTACAGCGTGAACAATTCGTCGTAGTTCAATTCGTAAGAATTGTAATAGTTGACGTTATATTATTAAACAACGAAATCTGAAACTACAACAAAGTAAAAAAAAAATCAAAGGCTCTACAACATTTTGGGTCTGGGCCTCAGATTTCTGTATCTGTTTCATGATCGTTTGTGAATTGAATAGGCAAGTAGGTGATCAGCCTTCTGTGCCTGACACACACCGTCGACTTTTTGGGTCTAAGGCAAGCCGTTTCCTCACAATGTTTTCCTTCACCGTTCGAGCTAATGTTAAATGCGCACGTAAAAAGAAAATTTTAGTGTATAGGCCTGAGATTTTAAATCTGTCCCTCAATCATCCTTCGATTTTGACGTCATTGACAATGTAGTTTCCTGACGATGTTTTGATACACCCTATGTGTAAGTATTAATGGCGCTGATAATTAGAAAAAATTATTTCACGAGGATCGAACACTCCAAAGAAAAGTTATATAAAGTAAATTTTGGATATTGTACACACTTAAAGGTTAAACATATATAAAGTTTGTAAACCGAAGTCACTCACAACCTAATTCATGTCAGTTTTAATTACTTCCAAGCAGAATATTTAACTTGTCGGAAAGCGACCTAAATTTTCACCCAGTGTTTTAAAATTGATACCTTTATTAGGATATTTATTTCGTGTCCTCTTAAAGAAAGTTTTATAAACAAATTTTAATTAATGTATTTTTATATACAATATCATGGGTAGTTTTTACAGGTTTTGCTACCGGTAGTCTGTTTAAATATCGTAAGAGGCACACTAGGCAAGAGGTGCCCGAAAATTATCTAACAGAAACAGATTCAGTTATTGATTTCAGCCGCGATAGAACTCAGAATAACGGATTTCATTAAAGACAAAATTCATTAAAATTGTCAATTTTACCCAATACTTTACGAATGCTTTACAACAGAATGAAACGTTGACACAGTTTTATAATTTAATTATTAAATCTGTTAATATTTATATAAATGGGTGATACTAAAACTGGAATATAATTATCCAATGCCAATAAACATTCTTACAAAAACATCGGAACACCTTGTTATTGCTCCGTTATTTGAACTTCAAGGTCATTGTTTATGAGTCCTGTGAGTTTCAAAGCATAAATCAATAACTTTATATTAATCTCCTGCCTACGAAGCGGGTGTACTCATAAATACTGACCGTCATAGCGTCAGCTATTCTGGACGGATGTGAAATCTACGGTCGTCATATTTTAAGCTTACACAAATTCTTTAACATCGGGTTACTAAGCACCTAGAAAATGCCTATCTATATATTAGGTCCTTACGTATGAAATTGGCGTTTTGTCGTACTTTGACTTTGACCTCAAATACCTGTATTTGGTTAGGAATTTAAAATTCAAATTTGTACAGCTATTTACTCATGTATTTGTGCTTCGATGACCGTCATTCATTTGTTAATCTTCTTCTGTTTTTTTCTGTTTGCGTCACTCATTTTACAAAATGGAAAACTTAAAGTATCGCATTATTTACGAGTACGAGTTCCGCCATGGCTGCGAAAACGACTCGAAGGGTGAATGGTGTGTATGGCGGTCATGTTGCAAAAGAAAACACAGTTCGTTTTTGGTTCCAAAGTTTTCGTTCTGGAAATTTCGACCTGCAGAACAAGCCCCGTGGACGGCCTGAGACACAAGTTGATAATGAAGTATTGAAGGCTATTGTGGAAGTGGATCCATCGCAAACCACGTCCGAGTTAGCTGCAGGCTGCGGTGTTAGTGATAAAACTGTTTTAATTCACTTGAAGCAAATTGGGAAGATTAAAAAGTGGGTACCTCACGAATTGACTGAAGCAAACCGGCAAACGCGCGTCGACTGCTGCGTTACATTACTGAACCGGCACAATAATGAAGGTATTTTAAACCGAATCATTACCTGTGATGAAAAATGGATTCTTTACGATAATCGGAAGCGCTCAGCGCAATTGTTGGATCCTGGCCAGCCAGCCAAATCCTGCCCCAAGCGAAAATTAACCCCAAAAAAGTTACTTGTAAGCGTTTGGTGGACTAGTGCCGGTATTGTTCATTGCAGTTTTCTCAAATCTAGCCAGACTATTACGGCTGATGTCTATTGTCAGCAATTGCAAACCATGATGGAAAAGCTAGCGGCTAAACAACCTAGGCTGGTCAATCGCTCCACGCCACAGCTACTTCACGACTACGCTAGACCACACATTGCACAACAGACGGCTACCAAATTAGAGGAGCTTTAATTGGAATGTCTAAAATATCCTCCATACTCCCCGGACCTTGCTCCAACAGATTACAATTTTTTTCGTAATTTGGACAACTTCTTGCAAGGGAAAAAATTTAACTCTGCTGGGGCAGTCCAAATCGCTTTCACAGACTTTATTGATTCCCGTCCGACTGACTTTTTTAATAAAGGGATCAATGAACTACCTATGGCAAAAGTGCATAGAAAACAATGGTTCATACTTTAATTAATTAAGTATATTATATTTAAAAATATTCGACTTTTTGTTCGTCCCATACAAAACGCCAATTTCATAGGACCTAATATATTATGAACTTATTTTCTGATTATTAATACCCATGGAGTATACTGTAAAGCGTTGCGCATAAAAATGAATAGCTAACATATAATTAAATTAATATTAGTAGAAAATGTCTTGAAACAAATACTAATTAATTACAACGTATCGCAAAAATATACTTTATAAAACATACTAAGTAAGCCATGAATGTGTTACTATAAATTATAATGTACAATGAATAATGAACAGATTACAAATGAAGAGTCTACGAAGAAGAGGGTCGTGAAGTCAGCTACGAGTAGTCTAATTACAACAAAAATGGGCTAAATGCACCTGGCACAGCGTTTGTACTTCAAGACATCTTTTCATGCTTGTTTTGAGTGCTACTAAATTTTTTGTCAAAGAATATCTCCTATCTTAGCGCGTTTTATCTGCGTTTTATAAAATATATTTTAATATTCTACATACCCGTCATCTTGTGTCTTTAAAAGGTTTAGATCTTACTGTTACAATTTTAATTCTTTAATACTAGTAATAGTGTTTAATTATTGTAGAGGAGTCTACATAGTAGTAAAAAATGCTTTGCTGACATCGGAGACCATGGGAATGATGTGCAGAGAATAGCTTGATTTTTAAATCTTCCTAAACGAAATTGCAACTAACAAATTTTATTACAATATAAATCCAAAAGTTTATATTAAACCTCAAACTACGTCATTGAAAATTAAACCACTTTGCAAACGTATACAATTCTAATTTCTGCCATAAATAAATCTAGCGCAGAACTTAGAAATCTGGACATAACTTACATTAAGGGTGACAGACCCTTAATGTAATTAATTGTATTTTTAGGTAAATAAAAATTGTGATAACTAAATAAACAAACAAAGACAAAAGAAAAAATAAATTATTTGGTTCCAGTTATAAAATTTCGATCGTCATTACACATCGCGTATATATCTTCTCTTCTATCAGTAAACGTGACAAATATCGGGTGTGGCCTTTGTCCTGGCAGCCTGTCCCAGGGGCCGAATTGACTGTGCGTCGCGATAACACACTGTGAGTGACTGACCATAAATCACTAGATTTATATTTGTCTCGTTCAGCGATTGAAAAACCGAGTAAACCAAACTCTATAAAGACTGCTATTTATTTAGGTTATTTGTTCAGATATGTCAGAGATACCATAGTGGCTTGTTTGCAGTTGTGTGTGTAACTTTATGTAGTACTTATCCGCACGACATTACATGGAATCAAAGAAGTAAATTACATATGTCTCTTTTCACAGGAAAACACGTATATTTCTCTGGGTAAAAGAATTTTTGTGTTCCAAATAACTCAATTTATTTTTATATTAAAATATTTCAAAAACAGGGTTGGCCTAATTATAGACAAGCTATAGAATAAAAATAAACAAACAAAGAATGCAATCTGAGGTAAATACCCATTTAGATTTGTAGCGCCATTGGATTATTTTTATTAGAAAAAAATCTAAGTAGGCATTCAAATTCTCTAAGAATTAATAATGAGTCTCA
The DNA here is from genome assembly GCF_905147105.1 of Pieris brassicae. NCBI lineage: Eukaryota > Metazoa > Arthropoda > Insecta > Lepidoptera > Pieridae > Pieris > Pieris brassicae. The sequence goes on along the minus strand of NC_059670.1, from coordinate 16,784,485 downwards.
TACACTCAGTAATTTAGTAAATTAAAGGCAATTCAAAATCTGACCAAATGATTAATTAGTATTCTGCCGAAAAACCACAATAATTAATAACTTTGAATGAAAGTAAAATCATTTAATTAATGTTGAATGCCCAATCAAATATTTATTCACAAAATATCCTTAGGCGCGGGGATTATTCAGTTCTAAATTCTCATTCAGAACCGGGAATAGAATTTTTGAGTTTGAATATTACAATGAAGTATTTCTCTTTGAACATCACCGCTAATGGTCATTAGGTTAAGGTTAGCCAATCGACATCGACTTGCCACTAATAATATACACAAAATCATTTATAACTGAGTACAAATCGTAAAAAATAACATATTGCTATATGGTAATAGCGTATTGTAAGGTTCATTATAGTAAGAATTGCCAAGGAGTTCCCTCGACGTAACCAGGTATTCCATCAGCACAACTGACCCAAGATACCCGATATACGTACCTTTTCAAAGGGAAAAAGTTCTACTACTAGTAATACTCTCTCAGAGGCTGAGCAATCAAAGACATAATAAGAGAAAAACCTGCTTTGATACATAAACGCCCGTTGTGGGGGTGCCATGTTCTGTAAAACTAAAACGTCTTTAATCTTACATTATTTTACATCACACCAACTGAACACCATTTTAAATTCTTTTTATGCTTCCCTTGAGAACTATGCTTCAATTTGGAGTGGTTTATATTCGACTTTTGCAAACAAATGCGAGGATTTTAAACACATCTGCGTGTGGTTTACAAAAAAGGCACTGTCTGAAAATGTACTCGCTCCTGAAACGTTTTAACTGAGGTTTACTATATAAAACGGGTGCAAAATTCAAAACAAATTTTGTTAAAGATTTACTTTAAAAAACGTGTACGTAGTCCCATAAAACATAGTAATGACAACGGGCAAATTACCTACATATGTATCGGAAAAGACGCCAACATTTAGTTACGGCCTAATTGACAAATAAAAATATTGTGAGAAAATTTTTCTTTTCTAAAAAAACAAAATTTGTTTTCTTTTCTTCTGGTTTATCTAAAACCTTAATACCGAAGGAATAAAAAAACCCTAAATATTTTGTGTGGCTCATTAGCACCAACCAAGTATGGTAGACCAATGTCGCATTGTGATTATCTGGCCAAATATTACTATTAAACACATCAGTCTAAACGTTAAACCTTAAACTCAATTAACTTAATCTATAAATCTTAGAAACATTTTGTATTAACTACTCGTATTTCCTCTCTTTAATTGACTTATTATTTAGCAGTGACTTATAATAAAATAATATATTTTAGTCCAACACTAATGCTAATTTATCTTGAAGATAGCAAACGTCAATTGGCTTAGATACTTAGTTCATGTAAGTTGTCCTTGATGCCCGGGTTAGCTAACGCGACCGAACCGACATAATTAACGGAGATGCAACCTCAATCCAATACTTGGTTTCACGTCGCCACACATTTGGGACAAACAATTAGAAAGCGAGCCAATCTCTGTATCTATACTGGCATCTACGCTGTTGTGGTTAAGTACTGCTTGCAATTTTCAGAGTTAACTGAGCTTTAAGTTGCATTGAGATAAACGACGGTTTAAGATGTAGTAAACATGTAAACGATCTTTCGAAATGTACTATGAATCTTTTGGCATAATTACGTAATAAATAGTTTATATACTAGTACAGTAGTCTTCTTTTTCGCGGCGTATATTTTCCGTAAATATGCTGTAAATACAGAAACCGTGAATGTGAAATGATAATTGACATTTTTATTTGTGAATGATGTAGATTTTAAGTAATACGTTCCAAGGTGACAAATGAAACACAAATATATAAAGTGAAGCTTTTGACAATATTAATTAATTATTATCCGGGTTTTGGCAATGGTTTAAGGTTTTTGTATTTTTTTCTTGCCTAATAAAAATAAGACTTCGTTCCATAGAGGGATCAATTTTCATGAATCACAAAGCTCATTAAACCTTCACTAAGATTTACCAAATTAAATGTCCAATGCTTGTTGAATGCTCTTCTTCAATGGGATGTAAATTAAACATTTCTTTTAGGTTGGTTTCAGTCAATTCTTCATCTTGCAATTTAAGCAACTCCTAAATGTCATTTGCATCTATTTCAAGCCATGTCGTCCTATCGTAGTTTCGGGTATTCCTGCAGTCAAAGTTTAAATTTTCACAGATTCTTCCTCATTTTCCGCCACAGTTTTTCCAGCGTGCTTTCAATGTAAATGTTACCTAATGATTATTTTATGTTTACGATGCATTTTTAATCCGCGAATGGTAAAAACGGGAATGAAAGCGCGAGTAAGGATTAAGGAGACTTTACTGTAATTCATATATTAACAACATAAAAGTTCAATAAGAGAAAAATATTACAGGGAGCTTTCTTGATTAACGGATTAGCATTATTAAGTCGGTAATAATCTCGTACCGACTTGAAGATTAAAGTATGACCTACTTGCAATAAAATATACATTTTTTAACACAATTTTGTAAAACAATACAACAACTAAATAATATTATAAGTTATGGAAGATAATTATGAATTTTCTTTCGATAAATAATGCGTAGCAATATATTATTACATTGGCGTCAGGTCTTTTTTTTCCATAAAATGTTGGAATTTGGACTTCTTGCCTACGCTCCTAAATATTAGACAATAATTAAGCCGCTATAAAAATTGAGATGTTTGATTAAATACTGCCTTAAAAACGCTCAGTTGTGGAACAACGGACGGTGGTATTTCGTATTCTTCTTTGACATCCGAATAACTCCTTTGACCACTGCTGATGGTAAATGCGGTAAAAGATGCGTAAAGAGACCCCACATCTCTTCGCAATGCCAAGGGATGCACGGAAAGACTGGTCGTCGACGATTCAAATCGCTCTTCGTTGAATACGGTCAACTGGAAGGAGCTGGTATATTTTTCAATATATTTATCAAGGGATTTTTTAGCGGAAAACGCCCAAAATTGTGTTTTCTTAGGGTTAAATTAGACTACATTAAAGTCAACCCCAATCTGAGACTCCACGTAGCAGAGTCTCGACATGAGACACAAGTTTAGACATCCTTTGACAGCTGCCCAAGAAATACCTGCACAGTACATAGATAATCCCCAGTTCTATAGATTATAGTCCACATATCACAGGGTTGGATGATAGTTTTGTGGGACACACGTTCACGGGTTTAAGCCAATCGCAATGTGCTCCGCCGATAACGTCTTTGATTCTTTGATTAGCGAGAAAGCTAGAAATAAAGTTGCATAATTTTTCGAGGAGCCCATAGGTCGGTAGCTTCGAAAGAAGTACTCTTTGCCACTCGAAGGCTTTCCATATGTCAAAAATAAATAATTTGTAACTTTGTTTCAATATTTGAAACCCTTACTTTTATATTTTAGGCATATTTCTATTTTATACCCGATAACTGTACATAATCAGTCATTCAAAGATTGAACAATAGTTTATTGCATAGACGACGAACATAAAGATAGGATATTTATATAAGGTGTGATATTTGTTAAGATGTAAGGGATAAATATTTCAACTGTTATGCTTAATGAACTAAAAACTAGACTTGTTCTCTAGAGTTTGTTTAACTTTAATAGTTTCACTATTTCTCAATACTATCTAATTGTTTAAAACTCTCTTACATGTATTGACACGCACCTCTCGAAATAAAGTAAGGTCAAGTGTCCAAGTATTAGACAAATGTGAAATTCATTAAAAAATGAATTTCAGTAAAATTCATTAAAACATGTTTTATAGAAAATCCTCTCAAAAGATTTTATATTTTTCTATCATCAGTATCAATATCAATTTTAATAGCTGATTTACAAAAGTTTCAAATTATTATCAAATCTTGGTGAATAAGAAAAAATCATTTTATTAATAAATCAATGTTTTATTTTCCTCTTATTAATACTAACTGAGGGTTCGGTTTCATATTCTATTTCGACACGAGGCTTCTTTCTGGTGGACAACTTCTCGGATATGTCCTGAAATCAAACCTTTATGTTAGTCCCAACATTTAAGTATTAACCACAATCTCCATACAGTTACTCATGCAAAACAATACTTATAAGACATATTTCATCAAATCTACGATACTTTTTTACTCTTAGAATAAACAAGAATTTTGAATGTAAGAATGTTGGGCATGTGATTCTTAATTCTTATTAATTATTATTCAGGTATTATACAAGCCAAGCATTTTGACAATGACAGCTACACTAATAAGTTTTAAAAGTATGAACAGTACATTTCCTTCTGGCAACACAATTAATTTAACAGAACAGCTAATCAAATTTTTCCAAAAAAGTTCTGACCAATTTGTTAAAAAAATCTTATTACAGGTATTAAACCATGAAAATACACTTGTTTCACTCAGACAGGGCAATTATTAATTGTATATGCTCAAACATTAAACTAAAAATTAGTTCCAAAAGAAAATCTTTAGCTACTGATAATATATATACTTGGTTCATACCTCAATATCAGATGTTTCAGACTCAAAATCACTACCAACTTCAGCAGCAACCTTTCTGCCCGAATCACTATCCTGAAAAAATATTTAAAAAAACATTTGTAAAAACATTGTAAAATTAATAAATAATAAGATTTCTGTCTAAGGTTCAAGTAAATTAATTAACAAAACAATTTAATCTGACTCATCTAAACCAACGCAAGTAAACCCGTATTGGTTGGTTAAATTTAAATTTGAGTTTTATGATTTAGCTCTTATCCATCAATATCAAAGTTTAACATAAACTTATTAAAATAATAAGTTATGGCTTCCTAAGATATTTCAAGTGAAGGTGGACCTAAAGATGAACTCTTCCAAGACTAAAGCTAAGACAGCATCAAAGGACCTGGACAACAACAACTTCCGGTAGATATCGTAGCCTACTATACCTATCTAAGGCAAAAATTTGACTGAGATGCAAAAGTAAACCTGAAGTTTAGAGACGTATTTCGCAGCATTCGCTTTTGGAGCGAATAAAGTAATGCGAGGACCCCCTCTTTGGCACTCACAAGAAAAGTATTTAACCAGTACATCCTGCGTGTCTTTACTTATGGAGACGAAACTATAACTCTCACACAAGGCACGGCAGAAACCCTGAGATTCGGGCAGCGGGCGATGGAGCGTACAATGCTTGGCAACTCCCTTCGCGATTGCGTGTAAATAAGGCCATACGTGAAGAGACCAGTGTAAGGGATGTCGCTACATCTTAGTGACAGTGGTCTTAGTGACTTAGGCCACATACCGCGCATGCGTACGTCCAGTAATAGACCAAATAAAGAGGTTGACGATGATGAAGCTATTTTGTTATGATTTAATTATCAGCTTATCAGGCATTGATTCATAGATACTATGATTCCCCTTCTTTAGTCACATATAATTACAATAATCTATTAATGACTTAAAACTTTGGCTTTGACTAAAACCAAATGTCCATATTATTCAAACATATGTCAAACTACATACAGAACCATTGTTTGTCAGGTATTGTAACTAGACTTAAGTTTGACTGACTTGCTTTAGAATATGGGCCTCGGTCTTAAGTGCCTCAATCTACACTACCTATATTTGTAAGGGCATATGCATCCTAATAAAAATAGCAAGTACACTGAATCCAGCCTGATAAAGATAATATAAATATCTTAAACTTTTTTTTTATGTAATAGCAGGCAAACGGGCAAGAGGCTCACCTGATGTGAAGCGATACCGCCACCCATGGACACTCACATTGCCAGAAGGCTCGCAAGTGCGTTGCCGGCCTTTCAAGAATTGGTACGCTCTTTTCTTGAAGGACCCTAAGTCGAATTGGTTCGGAAATACTTCAGTGGGCAGCTGTTTCCACATAGTGGTAGTGCGCGGCAAAAACTGCCTTAGAAAACGCGCAGTTGTGGAACGACGGACGTCGAGGTGATACGGATGGTATTTTGTATTTTGCCTTGACGTCCGATGATGAAACTCAGCTGCGGGTATTAGACCGAACAACTCTTCTGAACACTCCCCATGGTAAATGCGGTAGAAGATGCAGAGGGACCCAACATCTCTACGAAACGCCAAGGGATCAAGCCGCACGGAAAGTGATTGGTCGTCGACGATTCGAACCGCTCCTCGTTGAATACGTTCAAGTAGAAGGAGCTGGTACTGGGGAGCTCCCGCCCAGAGGTGAGAACAGTATTCCATGTGGGGCCGAATTTGCGCTTTATAGAGTTGCAAGCGGTGGCCCGGAGTGAAGTACCGTCTCGCCTTGCTGAGCACACCAAGCTTTTTGGAGACTAATTTAGCCTTCCCTTCCAAATGACCGCGAAACTGGACGTTATTCGATATGTCAACGCCCAATATTCCGATGTTAGCTGAGGCTTTAAGGAGAGTGCCTTCAAAGAGAGGAGTAGCGACAAAGGGAGTTTTTTTAGCGGAAAACGCGCATACTTGTGTCTTCTTGGGGTTAAATGCGACTTGATTTAGTCTACCCCAGTCCGAGACTCCACGTAAAAGAGTTTCGACTTCAGACACAAGTTTGTTCCGGCACTCAACAACAGCCCGAGAAATACCTGCCCGGCCCGTGTAAAACGTATCCCCAGTGCTGTCGTCCGCATAGCAATGAAGGTTGCTAAGTTGCAACATATCATTAATATGCAGAATAAACAGGGTCGGGGATAGGACACAGCCTTGTGGGACACCAGCATTGACGGGTTTAAGGTCGGAGCATGCTCCGTCGATGACGACCTTAATGCTCCGATCAGCGAGAAAGCTGGAAATCCAGTTGCATAATTTCTCGGGGAGCCCATAGGCTGGAAGCTTCGAGAGCAGTGCTCTGTGCCACACCCGATCGAAGGCTTTCGCGATGTCCAAACTTACCGCCAGCGCCTCCCCCTTGGACTCAATTGCCTCTGCCCTCCTATCGCCGATAGCCGCATCACAGGATGTCGCCGCTTCTGCCCAGGCTTTAAAGCATTCACGCTTACGGCGCAAAGCGTCTTTGCACGAACGCCTAAACCAAGGCTGGGACTTGCCACCGACCGGCACCGCAGAGAATGGAATAAAAAGTTCCATGCCCTGCAGGACCACATCAGCAACAGAGTCAGCGACGGCATCCGGAGTACTCAACGAAAAGCAAATGGGCCCCCAAGGGTAGGACGCAAAAAAAGACCGCATCCCGTCCCAATCTGCTGACTTATAGTGCCACACACGGCGACAGCCCGCAAAGCTAGGCCGTAAAGGGCGCGTGAGCGGCACAATGCTCCGTACCACACAATGATCTGATGAACCCAATGGCGGGTCAACAGAGACTTGGTAGGTCTCCGGATGTGAAGTCAGCAGAAGGTCCAACAAAGAAGGTTTATGACCATCCACATTTGGTATTCGCGTAATCGCAGGGACCATTTGCGTCAAGTCGTAGGCTAGAGCAAAGTCGTGAAAGGATCTTCCCGCGTGATCGGTGGTTTCAGAGCCGAGCCAGTCGGCATGGTGGGCGTTAAAATCGCCAAGTATCACGATTTCAGCGGTAGGAATCCTTTCGAGCAGGGAATCTGTAGCCATTTGGATGTTTACTCTTATAAACACCCCTTACATAAATAACTTTAATTTTCATGTTTGCTACATCACAACACTACTAAGACTTGTTGACATGACAATAATCACTTACCTCATCACTTTCCATGTCACTATCTGCTTCAACAAACTCATCCACTTTATCCATGCTCCTCTCCAATTCATTCTCTAATTCTGGCTCAATCTCCCTCTCCTCTTCATCTTCGTCTGATTTATCACTTTCACTTTCACCAGAAACTTCTTCTGCTTTCAGTGCAGCATCAAAAGCCATTTGTGGGAAGTTATAGATGTCATTGTACTACAAATGTTAACTATTAGAGCAACATGATCTTAGATTTAAATATCATCAAAATATAGACAATTTTTAACTTATTAGCTTTGAAAAACATAACATCAAATAAAAATAGCTAACATATTAAATAATAAAACTCATATTATAGTTTCGAAGTCAAATAACTTCAACTCAAAATATTTCTTACCGTTCCCTTCTTCAACCTTTCAAGCAGTTGTTTTTCAATAGCATTGTCTATCCTAGCAGCTACCAATGCTTTTTCTTCGCGTCTCCTTTCACGCCTCTCTATCTTTCGCTGAATTGGTACCAGCTCTTTTCTATTAAAAAAAAACATAAATTTCCTTGCCATAACATATCCAACACTAAAGTGATAATATAAAACAAGAATACATACACTCTTCTAAGTTTTAGTTTTCTCATACGTATGAGATACTGGGTTATTTTTAAAAATCTTTGTTTACATTTTGATTTAATAAAAGCAGGCCAGTAAAGTAAATTCTCATTTATTTGATGTATAGCCTTTTCAAAGTTTCTGGATAATTTTACTGTTTCCCATTGTTTTGCTGGAAACATTAACCTGAAAAAGAGCATTTTACAATTTTTAACATTTATAATCTTAAGTTAATTATTTTTTTATATGATCTTAACTTAGCCCAAATGCATGAATCTTAACCAATGATTGAACCATTTCATAAAATCAACTAGACATTGTTAGTTTTATAAGTGGCGTATATTTGTTGAAAATCAAAATTTGTGCTGTATAGAATTAGGTATAGACATCACACAATAATAACTAACTATCCATGTCCCCATTGTTTACTTTTTTCTACATTTTATTATTTCGGAAATTAAACACGTAAAGACAGAATTACCGTTCTGCAGTTCGCATATATAAATATATGATACCATTTTCTTCTCTTATAGTCGCATATTTACTGTTAGCGAGAGGACACGACGAACGACTGCACAAACCTGTGAGGTTATATTCATTCCGGCAAAAATGTTGAGTCTTTGTGCTGTAGAGATAACACAAATTATTTCAAATTTGAACGTAGGTCTTTACTTTTCATTATCACATTCAATAGGTTACTTACGTTACTTTATGCGAACAATGCGTTTTGTTGATAATAGCCCAAACAACCTTAAAATAAAATAAATGTGTTATTAATTTTTATCATGGAATGTATATATAAAACCTCGTTATGCATACTTACATCATCGTGCTGCATATTTTACTAATATTTATAACTTGTAACTTTATTTGAAATTACTCTAAAAAACACTATAACATTATCACGTGGAGTGCGGAATGAAGATTTATTTTTATTGAACAATTGAAGTTTGTACATAAAATTGTCAACTGTCAGATAAATACAGAGGAACATTTAGAAAGTTTCACAATCAATGTGAGAGACACTACAGTGATAACAGCAATGACTCTGATGAAGCTATGCATATTGATTTTTGGATTCTGATTTTGATTATCACGAATAAAGTTGTGTTTTTTACTAAATATAGTTTTAGTTTTCCATGCAATGCTAGTCATTTTAAGTATCAATAGTAAAAGACTAATTACGTATAATATTTAATTTCATAGAAATACAGTTACTATCAATGTACAAAATATTAAAATAAAATCAAGTATCAAGTAAATTTAATCCACAAAATATATCAAACTTTTGAACTAAAATTTAGTATACTATTTTTTTTTGAAGTTGCCGTCTGCTTTCATTAGCCAGACTCTATAAAGCAACGCCTCAACGATTTTTGACGAAATTATTTTAGCTACAAGTAAATACAGCTTTGAGCTTGATACTTGTCCTAGATTTTAAAAAATAAAAAAGATTTTATATGTATTTAACATAATTTTACCTTTAGTAAGTACATAGGAGTAATTATGCTTCAACACAAAGATCTGATTACATCTGAATTTAGTTATTTGGCCCAGTTATCTTAACTGACCGGATGTTTTTTATTATATGATTTCTATTGTAACTAATAATAATCTGTCATCTTACCCAATTATTATTATTATTTCAGAAGTTTGTGTCAACACAATAAGGAAGACAAAAAGGAAGGTACCTTAAACCAAGGCGTGTGGAACACGCCAGAAGAAAAAACACCCTCGCCTGTCCAGTGTTTCAAGCATCGATGGTTTGGACACATCGGCAATTTGTAATAAAATAAATGAATTTAACTGTTACGAAACAAGTTTTGACAATAAGAACTTTATTAGCAGAACTGCAAAAATCCATTCGATTCACTGGATCTCGGGAAACATTGAGGCTAATATTATGTATATGGTTTTGAATTTCAAACTGTGTTAATTTTAATGTAGTTAATGATTTCGTTTTGCTTATTTATTTTTAGACTTAATTCTTTGGCGACTGCAAACTTATTAAACAAATAATTGAGATTAGCAAAAGTATGAAGATTGTTTTTTCAGACTATGGAGAGTTAACAGCTGAATGATTTTAAATTTGCTACCAGAGGCTCTATTTAGCTATTTATGTTAAATCACTTTTATCGAATCAATTAATCGAATCGGCAACATGCCGATTGTTTCCTCTGCATTTTTGTGATTCATATCCCAACCTGCCCAGCAAAAACGCAAAAATTATATCAGTGATACACCAACACCTACACCATGAATTATACAGATGTAATATAATTAATATTTAAGCGGTCTCAAAAAAGAAATACATTATAGTAATCAGGATTCCAGGAGCAGAATAATTTTCCTAATCCATATTAGACCTACTAATACAATATATGTATACATATATATTATTCATCACCCGTAATGTTTGTTTACGATACAGCAGCTTGAAACAATTTCACTTTACGATAGTTGTGACCCACAACACAACATGTACAAAATTTTGTAAGGAAACGCTAAATATCATTCCTATAAACTTTTCGAATTGACAAGAGTTTAGAGAGTAAACTAGAACTCAGAAATGAGAGCGAATGACAGATCACAGGTCAATTGTAAAGTGTGTTCAAATTTTTGAGTGATTTGACGGTTATTTTTCCAAAAAAGATGGAAGATCGGATGATGTTGCAAGGCAAGCGTGTTGTTGCTGTTTTGTGAGTTCTAAAAAACTTAGAAAAATCTAGTTAGATGTTAAATAGAATTTCTATAAGCCAAACTAAATCTTTATTAATGAATCTGAACATTATTATTATGATCGAAAAAGCAATAGTGTAAGCATTTAAAATGAGTGACAATATCAAAGTAGTAGTAAAAGTTCGACCTCTCATTCCTCGAGAAATTGAAGACAAACTTTTTTATCAATGGCGTGTAAAAAACACTACGTTATATCAAATAGATCAAAATGGGAAAGATTGTGGTCAAAATTTCACATTTGGTGAGTAAAAATCATATGTAAAAGAACCTATGTATGGGTTTGTTGCACTTGTTTAAAATGCAAACAAATATCCGTTTATGTCAGAGTGAAGGTTACGAATAAATACATTGTTTAATTTCTAGACAATGTTTACGACAAGGATGCTAAAACTAGTGAGGTGTACAACGATATTGCTAAGCCGATTGTGGAGGCGGCAATTGCGGGCATCAATGGCACTATATTTGCTTACGGTCAGACATCGTCAGGCAAAACACATACTATGACCGGGACTGATGATTCTCCTGGTATTATACACCTGGCTGTGTTAAATTTGTTTGATTTAATTAGGAAAATTCCAGACAGAGACTTTCTTCTCAGGTAATTTATCTTTATTATTATAATAATAACAAATAGTCTTTATTCGAGTACTAAACTAGACAAAGTCAATGTCATTATTTTTTACACTAGTACACAACCTCCAGGAGTGAAGGCCTCCTCCAAATGGTTCCACTTGTCTCTATACCTCTTGACAATTTTTAATCTTCAATCTATATATCCTTATTTTAATTACTTTTATATAATAAGTTATTTTTTATAATATATTTTTCAGGGTCTCATTTGTTGAAATATATAATGAAACACTAATAGATTTGCTTGATGTAACAAAAAATATTAAAATATGTGATACCCATAATGGCGTTAAAGTTGATACTACTGAGAAAGTGACAGCATCACCAGGAGAAGTTTTAGAATTTATGAAGCAGGTAAATTTACAGTCTCTAAATGTGTCTTAAAAATAATTATTTTACATTATGTCTCATATCTTAATTTATTACAAAAATAATTATTTTGAATATGATAAATTAATTTTATTACTATAGTCAAAACCATTTACCACATGATTTAGAATAAAATACCGGTTATAAAAAAAGGTCCTGGCTGAATTCTATTGTATTAGGTACTTTATACAAACATCATTGGCTGTAACAACTATCGGTTTTTACAACCAAATGTGAGTAGTCCATTTGATGTCAATTGTTTCAAAAAATTTACTGTAGTATCTAACAAAAGATTTAACACTTCAGACTTGGTATATTTATAGTAATGATTAATTTGAGAATTTTTTATTTTAAATTTCTAGCATTTATTATTTGTCATTATATTTATTATTAAAAATTTAAGGGTGAAGCAAATAGGCAAACAGCATCAACAAATATGAATGACAAAAGTAGTAGATCTCACTCAATTTTCCAAATTGTAAGTATTTGTTTGTTATAGTCATCAAACTATACCCAATATCTTATGTATGCATTAAGTGTAATATATAATTATCATAAAGATATTGTTTTTATCTGGTAAAATCTATGAAATGAAACCTTAATGTGACAACTAAGTGCCAGTGTATTACAACACTTAAGAATTCTTAATGATTATAATTAGATTAAAATATATTTATTTACTTGCTGAGATATTGAGAATAATAGTCTATTAGAATATTTATATCTATACATTTTTTAGACAATAGAATCTCGTGAACATACAGAAGATGAAGAGGAAGTCGGGTCAGTGAACATATCACAGTTAAACTTAGTTGACCTCGCAGGGTCAGAGCGTGCTGGGCAGACAGGTGCCACTGGAATCCGGTTTAAGGAAGGCACACATATTAATAAGTCACTTTCTGTATTGGCACTTGTTATTAAACAACTATCTGAAGGACAAAATAAGTAAGTAGGGAATGTTTTTAATTTAGTTAAGCTTTCACCTAGATTAGGGTGTGTGGAAATATATATATAATATATATGCTATGGGAAATTTCATATTAAGTATTAAGATGGTTACTATCGAACTAGTCTAACATAATAGTGTTGTCCTCATCCTCACTATGATGTTCTTCCCGCACTTATTGTAATCAAAATTATGATAAGATTAAGTTTCATTTCATTTGAAATTTCTGTCTAACCTTCTAATATTACTGTAATAAATTAAATCTAAAAATTCTGATAAGTGTAATTTATGATAAAAAAATTTGCATACATATTAGATAACTCTATCACGCAATTTCAATTCTTTTAAAGATAATATTTTTTTACGTTTTCTATAAACGAACCAATAACTAATATAATTTTTTTACTCCCGTGTTATTACAGACATGTAAGTTATCGCGACAGTAAATTGACACGCATTTTACAAAACTCGCTCGGAGGGAACGCAAAGACCAGCATTATATGTGCAGTGACACCTGCAGTTGTCGAAGAAACCATATCAACACTACAGTAAGTTTGAGATTCTTACAAAAGTAAACTATCAACTCATCAAACGGTATTTATATTTAGAAAAAAATCGCAATTTAAAATATTATTAATTATATAGATTTATAAATATTAATAATTTAAAATATGCTTATTACACTTATGTTGGATATAAAATACACATGTTACAATAGTCATAGTTATAATAAGAGTTAGTAGACATAGTAAACAAAGTAAAATAAAATACATATAACCTGATCTAGCTGCATTTAAAATATAATAATAATGTTCTATAAACTAACTTGGAATGATTAGGCAGTTACAAATATTAAGACTACATTCTAATATATCTATTATAAAAATAAATTATTATATTATACTAGATACAATACAACCATATACAGGTTTGTTTCTTTAAGTATGTTCTTTTACAAAAAAACTTAACTTTTAAAAAGTAAATAACTTTTGTACTTGACACACATTAGGATAGGCTAACAATGTTTACTTTCATTTGACAAGCAAGTGTAAATCATATTGAAATTTAATTAGCACACTGCGAAACATACTTGACCACTTCACCAACTTAAAATTCGCACCTTAACCAGTAAGGCAACACACCTAACATATTGTTATTTTTTTTTCAGATTTGCATGTAGAGCTAAAGCAATCAAAAACAGACCAGAAGTAAATGCAGTGGCAACCAGCTCTAGTATGATACAAAACCTTACCAAACAATTATGTGCTCTCAAAACTGCACTTGAGAATAAGAGGAATGTGGAGGTATGTTTTATATATTTAAACCTGAATCCCATTCATAAAATCAGATTATTTACACTATTAACTAAAGTATTTTGTGTTCATTTTGTAAAGAACCTGTGAACTCAATGGATTTGTTGGTTTCTCTTCTATAGAAAATCTACTCAGATATAACAATTAGTAGCTATATAGAGAAATATTCAGCTTAATATTGGTGTGACAATCATTTGTTTCATCCATTGCCCAAATGTTAAATTTTGGTAAAAAATAAAACAAATGAATATAATATTTAGAATCAAAAATCCTTGAAACAATGGTACAAAGTACTGAAGTATTAAAGATACTCAATTCTGAATTAGTAATATTTTCAAAAGGCTTAAAGATTTTCTTATCTGAAAAAGAAAACACAATATGAATACTTCTACATCTTAAGGAAGGCTACTGTTATAAAACATTATTTCCACTAATTTAACTGTTATTTTTAAGAAAGTACTCTAATGTGAAGGACTCAACTAAGATGCCTTATATTTATATACAATTTTTCAATTACAGCAAGATAACTGCAATCTTCAGAAACAAATAGCACATCTTCAAAAGTTGATTTTGAACGGTTTTCACCAAAGAAGTAGCTCGGATCTCATATCTGGTGCGAAAAGAAAACTTTGTCCACCGAGGCGTATGACAATATCGACTTTACACCCAATACAGGAAGATCCAACTCCGTCCATACCTAAGTTTTGCACTCCCAGTTTAAAGTACAAGTGAGTAATTTAGAAAAATAAAACCGACAGAAATGCGTAATCATATATAAAAAAAATTATTACTGTATGTATATTTAGGAATTTGATTGTATGTTTTGTTCATTCTAAGGTGCTATACAAATTTACAGATTTCGACCGTCGACTTTACATTAACCCCTGGAATTTTTTTCTTTGATAACAGACCAAAAAAAAGTATTTTCAGCCAGCATTTAATTAAAACGCAATAAGACCTATTTTCACGACTGCTACTCTAGAATCTCTAAACGTCAAACAGTACAGTGTCAACTATGACTTATTACTTTTATTGTGAAATTGGAAAAATTATTATCACTATTTATTCATATTCAAAAAGGTTCATTTACCGCGCTTACTTCTGCATCAAGTTAGTATTTTTTTAATATTTACGTATAACAGTTGTGTTATCAAAAATTTTCTTTTCAAGCCTTAAAACATATAGTTCATTGTGTAAACCTCCTCGCTATCTATCAAAAAGTTAATTGTTTGAGTTACCTATCTCGCTTAATTGCCTATTTGTAACCAGCGATTTGAAAGTTTTGTTAATAAATTTTTATAAGCATTACTGTATTACCACTTGTTAACTTGTCGAAGTTTGGTTCATGTGATGACAGTATTCGCACCATGTATTCCTTAACTACTCAAATGTATGAGAGAAGATTTAAAGTCGATATCGGTAAGTGTGACTCCTGTATGTCAAAAATGTATTGGATTTAAACAGACTTCTTCGCTCTAGGTCTTGACTCTGAAACTTGTCCTTAAAATGTAGTAAATTACATAAATAATTGTGTGCGCAATAGAAAGAATTCTAATGGTCCATAGGCGAGGTTAGACGCATGACTTCTTGGTTGGGATTTTCTCACTTAACAACTAGGCTCTCTGATTGTTGTTAATAACAATATGGTCTGTGCGAAAAGAGAAAAAAGGCGTGGCAGTTATGCGAACTATTTTTGGTATTTGCTACGCGACATTTATTCACTAAAATTTTATATATGTCTGTACTTTGAACTTTTCATATAGTACCAAGAATTCTGTCGAATGACGTAACGGTGTTCTTAAGAAAAGAGGTAATTGAGCACTACTGCCACCTCAAATGCCGACGGTTATATTACACAGACTTTTATACGGTAATTTTTAAATTACAATCACATTTAATTCATAGAATAACAAAAATAAAAATGTGGTACGACGCGCCTTAGTTATGTTATATTGTATAAGTGGAATCTTATTAGTATTGTATATTTTCAGTGCTTTTTTAATACCTGGTGGTTCCGACTTCGCACCGATCAGTAGCGCGTCTCTCTCATGCCTCACAGAAGAACCAGCGAGAGCTATCACACCGCCATTTAGAGACAAGAAAGTAAACTTTAATGAGGAAATTATTGAATTAGGTAAGAGTTTATATTATGTACAAATACACATAGTAATTTGAATGAAATCTATTATATCGGAGTCAGTGGATCTCTCGCTGCTCTTAAAGTGACGAGTTAAGGCCTATTTACTTTAGCAATTATGGAAAAGCTGCATGCCTTAATTGCTCATAATGCACAAATCACCTTCTTATTGTAAGAATTTTTTTTTTGAAAGTCTTAAATTTATTAACCACCAATATAGTTTATTGCTAACAAGTTGTGACTTGTCTAAGCAAGCTTGTATGTGCTTGAACTATTGCATGTATGTCTGGTCATTCAATTTAAAGACCAGTCATCATTTCCTTAACATGCCATATTATACTTTTCTCTTCCAGAAATGCGTGAATATTTAAACTGAATTTGATATTTCTTTCAATGTTTCCTAAGTCGGAAAAAATCTGACTAAATAAAAATCATCTGAATAAGGACAGATGTCGATTCCGAAAAATTTGTGGCAAAACTGTAGGTAACAGTTATAATACTCAAATCTTAATTATCCAATTCCAACAAATTTTTAAGTCATTTTTAAAAATTACTAGATTTTTATCTCCCCTCTTTTTGAGTCTCATGTTTGCCAACGAGAAGAGAATCTAGTTGGAAACAAAACTACGTAAGGTATTCTAACGTGAAGATGTCACATGTTGTTTAGATAACGCATGTTATAGAAGCATGGAAACACTAAGCGTTAATAATCCTGTTTTGAGTGAAACTTAAACTCAGGCCTAACAAAATTAATAAACAGATGTTTATACGTCATTTCGATTTTCAGATAGCGACGACGACACACCGACGGATGTTCAAACTTGTTCGCCGTATCACAATTGCTATGGTAAGATATTTTAACAATTTGAGACATTTTTATGCTTAGGGTAATATACCAAAATCCAATATGTTTTTGACATATTTACATTTGGGATTGTTTAATGTGTGATTCTTACCCTAGAAAATTACACAATCAAGTTACATAAGTTCATTTAGGTAGTTTGGTGTTTTAAGATTCAGTTATAGGATAAGACCGTATTTTATTTATGTTAATGTTTGATTTTCACGAAAACGTCAAGACGTAGAACGTCTACTATATTTTATCATGTACAAGTTCTCTAATGTTTAGGGGGACGTTCAAGTAGTACGTAAGCAGATTTACTACATTTATTTATCCACTCCCCCTTGTCTGCAAAAGTAAGCAACGTGACGACGACTTTTGTATTACTTGTCTATTTGATACATCTTGAACAATTCGACTATGACGATCGTGGATAACCGGTAATATTCAATTGCATTGCAATAAATTATTGTAAATAGCGCACGGTAATTCCCCTACTCAGTTCTAAGCGTAGTACCTTTTTAGTTGTGGAAACGTATTAATTATGCATTTCGTTCTCTAGTATAGACAATGTCCAAAGTAAATAATTACTGCTGCAATCTAGATCGCATCCACTCCCATTTCATAAAAAATCTAGAATTCTAAAACCCCTGCCACTTGATACGGTTTACGTAATACGCCTTTCGCAAAAGTTTCATTTGTTATTATGAAGATTCTTATAGATTTCTTTATCTTGTACTTAACAACTTTAGAAACTTTGTGTTACGAACACAAATATATAGTATATGATATTTTTGTATCAGTACCCTTGTCATTTTCAGATTCTTCCAAAACTCCACCATGCGTCATGCGAAGAAACTACAAAGAAGCCGAAAAGAAGTATAAAGAAATTGTTAAATTTACTGAAATAGAGAAAATTTACCCGCCTGATACGGTAATTCTTCAATTGAAGTTAGGAACTGCTTAATGAAAATCTGAAATCTGTTTTTTTTTATAAAATATCGCCATTCAATATAGCACTAGATATTTTACGGAGCTTCAAACAGAAATAAAAGAAAAAATCGATTCATGCAAACAATAATACTATAAACTTTAGCTGACATTCATATACCAATCATATGGAGTTTTCAAATGTCCAATTGCATAATTTCATGAAAGCTATCTTAGATAGCTAGAAGATAGCTGACATAGTTCATTGACAGATAATGTTTCGCTTTAAGTTTGCAATTTTTTAAAAACTTGTATCTAATTTGAAAGTCTTGTATATTTTCAGATCGATCTTATTAAAAAATTAGAAGAAAAGACGCTGGCTCTATTTAAAGTAGAGGAAAGTTTAAATACTTTAACTGATGTATGTAATGAAAAGGATAAGCATATAGAACAATTACAAGCTACTATAACACAAGCTGAACTTGAACTAAAAAATATAACTACAGCTAAGGTAAGTTTAACTGTTTTAACCTATAATAATTGCCATTCCTGTTCTGTTCAAAGATTCGTTTCTCAAAGAATTACATTCACTATCGAACAAAAAAATTTAAGGGAAATTAGTTGTGTACATTGTATATGTATTGATAATACTAGTTCTACAATTATTAAAATATAAACTCTTCAACTTAAACTTCATGTTAAATCAATTCATTCTGGAATAGATACATTATATGTATTTATAATATTGTATTTTTAGTCGGATTTAGACGCACACTGTGTACAATATCAAACTCAATTAACCGACTGGGAAGTGAGTTACGATACGCTAATGAAAAAGTCAAAAAATAGGGAGAAAGAACTACTATCTCTGTTGGAAGAACATTCTACAAAGAAAGAGAATGGAAAAGAAAAAGAGATGAAAGAGACTGGTGAGTCATACATTATTAAAATTGTAACAATTTTTTATTTTAAATGTTTTATACTCTTAACAAATATTTGACATTTTTTCTTTAGTTAACTAAATATTTCATTCACACAGGTACAATGTATTCTCCACTTAAAAGTCAACATCAGAATGATCTATATTGTGTATGTAGAAATACCGAAAGTGATTCTTCAGAGTCTGACTTAGCTTCAAAACAGATCCGAGATATGGCTGCTGAACTAGAAGCACAAATTGTTTTGAAGGACCAAACTATTATTGAGTTACAAGCTACTATATCAGCTCATAAGCACAACATAGAGACATTAGAAAATGTTAACAGAGAAACGAAAGAAATGCTAGCCGGCTACAGACAAAATGTCTTACTAAAAGAGAGTGAAAATGATATTTTAAAATCCAAAATAAGTGACCTCAATTCTTTAGTTGAAAGTCAAAAATCAGAAATAAACACATTTAATTCTGATATTGATTCTTATAACACTGTAATGCAAGATTTTCAAGAGAAGTTATTGCATAAAAATAAATTGCTCATCAGTAACTCAATAGTTGACGATAAAGATATAGAAGCATTGATAGCAATGGAAGAATCCTTTATTGCAAACAATGAAAATATCAGGAACATAATAAATTCTCTTAAGAATATTTTACATAACAAGAATGAAGAAATAGAAAAATTAAAAGCTAGTTTAACCAATGAAGAACAGTCCTGCAAAGACACAAATAACTATCATGAAGAAATAAAAATAATCAAAAAAGAATTAGAAGAAAATCAAAATACTAATACAAAATATCTCATAGAAATAGAAAAACTAAAAGAGCAGAATGGCGATTTGATTTCTACAATAAGTACTTTAGAAGAAAAGTATACTGTTCAAGAAGAAATTTTCAAGTCCAAAACTATACAATTAGAATCTGAAATAAAAACTTTAGAAGAAACTATACAATCAAAAGAAAATATAATTAGCTCATTTATTAATGAAAACAACAAAACCCAAGAAGATTTAAATTTAGCGAAGTTAACACTTAATAAACTACGAGATGTTATTACTTTGTTGTCAGGAAATATTGAAGGCATACCAGATATGCTTGACGATTTTGCGAGTGTTTTCAAAGTTTTTGGTGATAATTTAAATACCTTAGAATGCGTTGTTCAGAATGGCATTGAAGATAAAAAGTGTTTGCAAGAATTGATAAATAAACATGAAAAAGAAATAATAAAACTTCATGAAGCATTAGAGAATGCAAGTGAAATAGTTGACTCGGCTTCAAAAGATTTTATTGGGTGCATTCAAAACTCAAGTGTTGCAGACAAAGAAAATGCTAAATTTAAGTTAGCCTCCAAAATTAAAACGCTGCTTGATGAGGTAAAATATATGCAAGACAATTATCTTCAAAATATTAATAGTAAAGATACAGAAATTAATAATTTAAGATCAGATATTATAGTAACCGTATCGAAGCTTAATGATAAATCAAAAGAATTAGAATGTAAAAGTCAAGAACTGCAAGCAGTTTTAGTTGGACATGATAAAATCTTGCATGGTGTAGTGAATAAAATAATGGATTTAGTATTGGAACTCAAAATTGAAAATACTTCTTTTGAAGGCTTGAAAAGCACCACGTCTCCTGAGCTTATTTATGACTATATAAATAAACTTGCAAGTGAGATTCGGACTATTCAGGCCAAAAATGAAAGCAATAATTCCAACACCCTACAAGTAATAGCAGATGCTACAGCAAAAATAAAACAATTGAATGAAGAGAATCTAAAATTAAGTAACGCTCTTTCGCAAGTCAAAAAAGAAAACTCTACTCTTTGTGAGGAAATCGTATCCATTAAAACGAATAAAGAAGATATTATAGTTAATTTAACGACAAGCAACAAAGCATTAGGTAAATTGCAAAATGATCTTGAAGCAAAATCAAGTGAAATTGATGTTTTGCAAAATAAAGCACTGGAATGGAAAGAACAGTTTTTGAACCTGGATACAACAATGAAAGAAGAACTTGACAAACTTGAGTTTGAGAATTCTCAATTAAAGAGAGAATTGGAAAGATTAAGTAGCAACGAAAGTATAGTAGTAGAGAAGAGTAATTTTAATGTTGTTAATAAGGCACAAGAAAATTCCGAAGATGTTCTAGACCTAAAATCACCTCCGAGTCTACTTACTATTTGTTGCGATACGATATTAGATGCGATACAACCTAGCGAAAATGAAACGTCGGCTTGTCCTTCTACTTCTAATACAAGTTTGTGTGATTCAAAAGTTCAGCTTTCTTGCAGATGTGATCAACTACAGTCTAAAGTCGAAATTTTACAAATTGAAAATGACAATTTTAAAATGAGCCTGCATAATTTGCAAGATTATAATGAGAGCCTAGTTCTAGAACTAGAAGAAGCAAAAGGTGAATTACTACTGCTCCTAGATTTGACTCATGAATTACAGAGGAAAATTGTAAACCATCGGACGAATCTATCTACATTGACAGCTACAACATACGCGGAAAATATATCTCTTAGTTCTCAACTTAGATCACTTCAACACTATCACAGCTTATTTTATAAGGCATGCGAAAAAGACATACCAGAAGTAAAAAAGGAGTTACAGGAACTTATGGCTTTACTTAAAACTGGAAACGCATTACCAAATGAAAGTTGCCGCAGATATTCATTGCCCACAGCTTTGGAGAACAGTGCTATTCAACCATCGAAGTGTGAGTCAATGTTAGATGGAGATCTTCTTATGTTAGACACTAATATAACTTTAACAACATGTGATAATACTCTGACTGGACATGAACAAAGTTGTTTTGATGCAACGCAATCTTCCATAGACGTAGGTTGTCAGACAAACAATTGTAGTGAAATTACTGAAATCCAAAATCCTTCAATACATGAAGACACGACACGCAAAATATTACAAAATGTTGAAACATTAAAACTCGAAAATCATAAGTTGCGAGAAATTGTAGAGGAATATGAACTTATTAAGCAAAATAAGTTAAAGTATGTTGATTCCCAATGTAGCCCAATTAAACTAGTTAATTTCATTAAAGACTGTGAAAAATGTCTGGAACTTCAGGACAGCATAAAAATTCATAGTGATATTTTCAATGAAAATGATACACTGCGGCGACAATTAGCTGAGATAACCAGTTTGAAAGATGATTTAGAAGCTAAATATAAGACGTCTGTAGCTGAATTAGCTTCAACGGAAGCGTTATTCACCAAATTAAAGAACTTTGAAAAAGATCTGTCGACAAAATCCCACGAAATTTCAAAGCTTACATCGTTAATTAATACAAAAAATAAAGAGCTAGATAAGTTACAAGAGGAAAATGACTCATTATCAAATCAAGTTATAGACAATATATATGAAAATGAAACTTTAAAAAAAGAAATAGACTCCTTAAAGCAAAACAACCTAGAAGTATCTCAAAAACACGCCAAACTACAGGAAGCGTATGATATCCTGGATGACGAACACTTCAATAGTCCTGATTTCCAAGACAAATGCCAAGAGTGTATAAAGAAAGATGATATAATAAAATCGTTACAAAGCACAGTGTCTGTGTCCAGATACAATAAAATATGTACTCTTCAAAGTGAACTTCACGCTGGTAAAGAGGACTGCAACGAGCTGAAAAATGAAGTTACGAACATAAAAAATCATTTAGATAAAAGCAACATTTCAATTGTTCAAGCTATGGACTTGGATGAGAGCATAGGGGATTCTAATTTACTGTCATTAAAAAAATGCGACATTGATAATAAGTTTAACATGCCAGATTTACCAAAAGAACGGCCATTGGACATATACACATTGGATAAAGTTGATTGTGTCAATTACTGCATTGAAAATACTGGATTAGATGAAGAAAGCTTTACTTGTGATATGAAGATTATTGATGTTATGAAACTGCTGTATACTAATATTCTTACAAAACACAATAATGAAATAGAAAATTTAGTTAATAAATTAAAGGACTTTGAAGAATCAAAACTTGCATTACAAACTGAGTTTAATAATTTGATTCATAACCAAGAAAAGATACAAAAAGAAATAAATGAAAAAAATGTCTATCTTCAGGCAATGGTCAATGTTGTTGCAAATATTAAGAATAATTTGAGTGGTATAAACAAAGCAATAAATGAATCTGAATTATCTGAAGTACTTGATTTGTATAAAAATAGTTTCTTTAAATTTATTGACAAAGAATTAAGTTTATCTAGCCTTGAAACATTTGATTGTATTTTGAATTTAATAGATGAAAAACATAGATTAGAAATGTTAAAACTATCCGAAGGAAATAACTCTCATCAGACGATTTCCGAAAATCTTATAATGTTGAATAAAGAATTGGAGACTGCTCGGTCTGATTTACTTAATAAGGAAAAAGAATACAATCTTCTTCGATTACATAATGAAAAAATATTTGAAATTAATAATTGTGTCACCCTAAATATAGTAAAAAAAGAAAAGTTTCTTCATGACACTACAAATGAAATTTATCAGGATCTCGTTAGTAAAAATCTTATTAATAAGGAAATTATAAATGGATCTATGCCATTTAATGAAATAATTCCAATAATGTTTAAATGTGCAACACAACATCAACAGTCAATAAATGAAGAAAATACTAAATTAACTTTAGAGATTAATACTATGAAAGTTTCATTGGATGAAAAGAATAGAGAAATAGATATATTACAAGAAGAAATGAGCAAAGTTAGTAAAATAAACGCGCAGTTTAGCGAAGCATTGAATGACAAGGAAGCACAACTTAAAGAACAAATATCTGTCCATGATATACTTAAATGTACTTATGACAAAAAGGTTGAAGAAAATAACACTAATTTAATAATAATTACAAATCTTACCGACCAGATTAATATAATTAAGGAAACCATTAAACAAAAAGATTTTGATTTACAAGCATTACAATCTCAGTTGCACAGTCAACAGCAAAATAGCCAAATTGCTGAGGTGGTTAAGGAATTACAGAAATATAAAGAGGATATAGATAAATTAAATTCACTGAATAACATTTTAAGCCAAGAGAAAGAATCGGCTTCTGTTGAACTGCAAAAAGCTAACGATATTATAAAACAAAACAAATTAGATTTAGATAAGATAACATCAGACATGTTAATATTGAAGGAAGCTGTAGATCAAAGTTCCAATGACATGGAGAGTTTAAGGATTCAATCAACGACATTACTAGATCAGAATAAATTGCTAAAGGAAGAGATAAAAGAGAAAACAAAGGAATTTTCCCGGCTTGAAACTAATATTAAAACGTACCAGAAGTCCGCCGAATTCCAGTGCAAAATGATTTCAAGGTAATATTATTAATATATGTATTATTGCCAAAATAGCGTTTTAAAATAAGGGTTTTTTGTGCATATTAAAAGTACGATTTATTACTTGCTAAAAGTTTTGATACACTGCATGACGACAACGCTAAACTTAACTTTTAACTTGCTGGCTGCGTTTACAGAGCGAGTGAGAATGCAAAACGAAAGTTAGACGGCGCGTATGATTATTATTATTTATTAGTTCCTAAAACAAATTAATTTCTACTAAATTCAAGAAATGTAGAGCATAGGCAAAACAGCATAAAATACAACATTATAACTTAATTAAGATAAAAGCTTATGTTTAACTTAACTAAGTTATCAGTTGTATGACCTTGAAAGTCTATTCAGAGGATTCTGATTGGTTAACAGCATCTCTAATCCAAGACGCGTTGGCTCGCGACTCGCTCAAATTTCACTTTTTTGTTATGTTAGATTAAACGCATGGTTTATTTAGTGTTTCTAAACGAAAGACTAATTTCACTTATTGACAAAAATTAGTTTTTTTTCACCGAAATACTGCTTTACTTTAATAAATAGAATTTGAAAGAGAAATAGACGAATTAGTCCTTTGAAAAAAAAAAAGTTTTTTTTCTAAATTCTTTTCGTGCACTTTTGATTTTATCGCATACATCCTTAATTATAAATTTTTATCGTTTATAAAAAGTTATAATTAAATTATAACTTTTTTACTCGATTTTATAGAGTACTGTCAGTGGTCAGCTTCGCTTAAATTCGGGCTATATTCATTTATGAAGTTTACTTCAAATGTACAGTATGCGTAAACCTAGGAAAAGTCTGATGGTGTACTAAGGGCATAATCATCATCGTCATAGAGTTATCACTTTGTCTATGAAATGTTTAGAGAAATAGATATGTCTATCTTTTTTTAATAAAATCTTTCTTTTCAATTTACAACTAAGACGTTACTATGAAAACTTAATGCAAAATAAACTTTTAACTTCAAATTTTCGTTATATTTTTCAGATTAAAGAAAGAGAAGGCTGATATTGAAAAATCAAATATTGAATATATCGAGAAGTTGTCAGAATGGAAAGCATTGTTGGATGAGTTAAAATCAAAGGACGCTTTACACGCGGAAGAAGTCAACACCTTGAAGAATATTAAGGCCAGTTTGGAGGTATATTATTTTCAAATAAAATACAAATAGTCTAGAATGATAATGTTGCGGCTCTCATCTGATGTGCCGTTTTGATTAACAGAATTTCAATTAATTCATCTCACAATATGAAGGGTATAGAACATCTTTACATAAACCGCGAAGAAGTATGCACCATATTATCAAATTTGTGGGAAAATTAGTCAATTTAATTAATATCTTTTAAAAAAGCATTAGATAACTAACTAGGTATTATTAATAGGAATTCTGTAGTATTATTTTCTGCCTACCGTATGGAAAGTCGTGTTATTTGATTGATAACTTATTACTACAACTATTATTGAAATATCGCCGATACTGATACTTATTGAATTAAAATTAAATTAAGGTAAAATATATCAAGTCACAAACTTTCAAAAGGTTAAAGGTTAAGTTATTAAAATTAAAAATTATGAGTATTCGTTAAATTAAAATAAAGCAAATAACTGTTAATAATTAAAATTAACATTGATAAGATTTTTGTAATTCCGTATTTTGAAAGAAAACACTTGCTACCGGATTGAAGCTATGTATTATTATAAACTTATAATTATTTTACATAATTATAAAATTTAAAATTTCCCGGCGTTTCGCGTGGTTTACAGCGTGCCTGGTCACGGTGACTGAAGACAAAAGGTGTTGAATGTCAAAAGTATCACATATCTATCAGCTGTAGAGAAAGTTGTGTTATCTGTATTTATTTCGCTGCACGCGAAACGTCGGAAAAAATTTAAATTTAAATTTTTCCGACGTTTAATTATGTTAAATTATGTAAAATAATTATAAGTTTATAATAATACACAGCTTCAATCCGGTAAAAAGTGTTTTCTTTCAATGTGTAAAAGCTATGTTAACAAAAGACTATTTCGAAAAGCGAAATGGAATACACGGGGACAAAGCGAGTGAGAGAGACAACAAACTGAATAAAACTCACGGAATCCCTGGGCATAGATAGTTCTTGCCTCCATTGCAACGAACTAGAGCATACAAGATGCGCGTTTACAATACTTTTTTAAGGCGCGCAATTTAAAAGTATCGTATCGGCATTAAAATATCAATACTTTGGGTATGCCAATATATCGGCATTGGTATCTGATGCATCTCTAATTAAAATACACACAACTTCAATTAGTATCAGTACGAACAAATACATAATGTTTACGTTATACATATATATCAATTTGGTTTAATTTAATTTTTCCGTCATGATCGAAGGACTTCGGCCCCGTGCTCAACCCACCTAGTGGGCCACGGGAATGTTAAGATAGATTCTCGCGAAATTTTTCAAATTAATATTTATAGGGACTAAAGCCATTTTAGTAAAACAATATTACATTTGTTCGTGATTCACACAGGAAACAAATCCATTGGATTCGGTTAAACGTTTTAATTCAATGCTGACTTATATATTAGATTATTATGGAAAACCTTTAGCCTTGCGATTTTTTTTGAATGTGAATGCGATATACGAACATATTAATTATATAAAAAATAATTCAAGATCTCATCTAAAGCAGAGCCGGGTTTGAAATCTAATCGAAAATTATTTTCAGAATCGTATATCAGAATTAGAGAAAGATCAAAGTAAACGGATATCTAACGATGTGAAAGGTAACAAGAGCAGACGACAAAGTCTCTATGACTCTCACAGGACCTTCTCCGAAAACGATGACGGTTAGTTGCACTGTATTAAAAAAAAACAATAAAAACGTATTGCAAATTTTGTATTCCTTCATTTTTGACTTTACTAGTAGTAAAAGTTACTTAAGTAGTACTCTATGCTATGCACAAGAAACTCCATCATACAACCAAAATAGTATATTTCATTGAAAGTGCGGAAAGCCTGTCATTGCAAAGAGTTCCGTAAAAAAATATAAGCCGAGATTTTTTTTTTGTTTTCTTCACCCATTCTGGGTAGGCAAAGGGAACTATGTCCATACAGCCAAGGCTTCAGTACAATTTTTGTATTGCTATGAAATGAAAATGATATTTAACTAAATAAAACCTAACCTAGCCTAAGTCATTAAATCAAAATTCTTAATCTGATATTGAAACAAATTAGTAGCTTCTTTTTACAAATATTTGCATGAATCATAAAACCTTCTATGAATATTTTTTAATAAAAACTTCGTGGTTGGTTTTTTCTTTTTAATAGACATTGTTTTGACAGTTGGGAAAGAGAACGCACGAGTGTTAAGCAACTATATTAAAAACTATTTTTTTAGTGGCGTATTGAAGTGACGTATAGCGTTCGGAATGTTGGCTATTACATACTCGGGCTTTTTCATTTTTTCGCAACTGTTAAAAATAGTTGTTCAGTACACGAGCGGAACCGTCATTGCAACTTGTTCCGACTGTCAACCTGTAGACATTTGTCGGCAGCTCTTTGCAATGGCAGGCTTTCCGCACTCGTAATGAAATATACTATTTCAAAGTCGCTGTTTAAGTAATTCAGGTATTGACAATTGATAACTTCCTCCCTTTTCAATATAGCGATTTTAAAACTTTAACACCAAGCACAAAAAACATTTGGAAACCATTTTAAAATCTAAAAGCGTGAACGTGTTAACGTTTCTTAAGGCCCCTTTTTCAAAACCCTATAGTAACTTAATATTACAGTATTCTATTAACATAATTCGTTCTGTCGATAGTTTTTGGATAACAAACGTATTTAACATAAATATTTTTAATCTATAATTTGAAATTACAGATCCAAAGAAAGTTGAAGCCCTATTCGGGTCTCGTAAATGTGATGACCTATTTATGGACGTCGACGAGGGATCCAACAGAAGTACACCGATCAGATTCAGTAAAGGGTGAGTTTATTTTTATTTTTTTCTAAATAGACGTACAGTCAAAATCTGTTATAACAACATCCAAGGGACTATTTACAGCCTTGTTATTCCACAGTGACCTTGTTATTCCGTACCTAATAGAATTCAACCGGGACCTTTGATTTTGGTCAATGTAACCCCTATGTAACCCCTAATGGTATTTATAAAAAAAATATTAAGTTAATCAATCCAACGTACCTATTCTTTATTTTTAATTTGCAAACAATGGTTAGAAATATTAATAATAAAATATTACGATTAATCGTTTTTATTAAAACAACTAATGAATATTACTTATGATTATGTTTTTGCAGACGAGACAGCCTAGCTTCTTCTAGACACGAACAGGTACGTGCGTGTGTGTTGATTTCTCTGAGTCACTCTTTGCTTTATCTTAAACTTTCATGTTAAACCTGTCCAACAATTTAGACTAACTATCAATTCCCAATCTACATTATTCCAATTAAAGTATTCTTTCATTTCTTTCTGTCAAATTGTCACGCTGGAAGAGACAGATGAGTTTGTCAGAACTATTTCAATACTAGCTACACAATTACACAGTATGTTAACTGTACATATATATAATGTATATGTATAATTGTTATTAGTTAAAAAAAGTTTTTGGTCCGTAAAAATATTAACATTGTCCGTAATGTATTGATTTTTTCGCTGACATTTACAACTGGCTATTAAACTGAGACAATTTAGGTTATCCATCGGTTTAGTGTTGCGATATTGGAACCCAATAAATGGTAATTTTCATGGTTTTTGCCAGAGTGAAGAAGAAGGCTCCCGCGCAAGTAGCGTGCAGGCATCTCGTCGTAGAAGACAAAGTATTCACGACGCATACCGCGGCGCTTTGGGTACGTATTTTTATTTTATTTTTTATCATATAATGAGCGTTAATAATCCTGGATTTTGTACACTATTGCGCAATAGTATTCTTATAATCTTTATTTCTTTGTGTCTTAAACTATCTGTGCTACTTAAATAGCACAAAGAACTACTTAAATAATAAAGTATTGTGCATTAAAATGAATTAAATTTCAGATACCTCCCGAAGACATAGCGTCGATCGTAACAACGACTCTTTAGGCAGCGATTCGGGCAGGTTTGTACAAAATTAGTGTATATGTGTGTGTCTTAATAAAACTGTTTTAATAACAACTTTATTTGTCACAACAGACATACGAAAATATAAGTTAAGTAAAGATAACCTAGCATTTTTTAGTTATTTAATAGTTAATATATGGTATACAAAATTTCTAGTGGTGCACGAAAATTGTTACATTCTTATCCATTGGCTCTATTTCCAGTGAAGTATCTAAACTGCGCAAACAGCTGACAGTTTGTCAAGAGGAATTGGAGGAGTGGAAAGAGAAATTCCGGGAAGTTGACGAAGAGTGCGAGATCTGCGCTCAGTATCTTCGAGAAAGAGATGAACAGTGCCGCCAGCTGAAGGTGGATAAGCGAAGTCTTGAGGTAGTTTTATTATTTACGTAATATTCAAATTTCCATTTATTTTTATAAGATTTCTTCTTGAATTTAGTGTTTACCTTAAAACACGTACACAAACACTACAACAATGGTACATTGTACGTCTAGAGAAGAAAAGGACCGATTCCAATCTTTACGGTTTACGCATTTAGATGACTGTATAAAGTTAATATTTTACAGGATTTTTTGAGATTAGTTGTTCCACCATAACAGAATTCCAGTTGGAATCCTACTTTCTTACGAGTGATTCAGGTCTGTGAGAAAAATAAAAAGCGAATTCTCAACTCAAATATATATTTTTTAAGTGACCAGTATTATGGCACAGTTGGAGAAATTTCGTATTGCAGAAAAAACCTCACTCACTGCGCTGGCTCTGCTATCCAAAATATATATGTATGATGCAAAGTCTATACTTGTATATTCTTTAATAAATTATCTTAAAGAATAGAAATAATCCTAATATTCAATGTTTCCAGATCACTATTGAGGAATTAAAAGTAAAAGTCCAAGGCGTCAACGTCTCCAAAACCAGTTCAGTCGATATTGCCGTCAATACTGAAGAAGGTAACTATCATCAAAATAATTTGTAATAGCAACCGATTTAAATTACCGCCATATTAATTTTATAATCTACAATACTATAAATAAAATAATATTATTTTGACATCTATCGACTATAAAAAAAATCATTTTCTAATAATATTTTTTTAACTAAACATAATTATATGAGTTAGCAGTTGAGGTGTGTTCTAGTTATTTTATCACTATATAAATATATAGATTGGGCGAATCTCCACTCTGTGGTGGTGGACAGAATGTCCTACGACGCCGAGGTCGAGAAAAATAAGAAGTTATCGAGAACAATAGAAGACCTTCGTTATCAAAAACAAGAGCTGACCAATACATTGACAAGAATGCAGAAGAGTATTGAGAAAAAAACTACAAAAGACAGGTAATGCATAGCGATACTGCTTTCACTATATGATTTTATCAGCGAAACTTTTTGTGGATATATCCAATGTGTTAATTTTATGTTTTTTTTGTTTTATACTTTTACAGATGTATCTGTTTTGTTTCCTAAATTAATAAATAAATAAATGATAAGCGTAATTCTTAAGCTTTCAACTAAATGTTTTCTTATACAGCGTAGAAAAAACGTGAGCGTTCAAGTATTACGTAACGAATTTTGGGGGGGAGTCCTCTTGTAAAACGCTACGATGGGGGGCGGGGATTGAATTACGCGTTATTGTTAATATTAATTTCCACTTTCCAGTACTTTACACCATATAATGGTAAGTTTTAGGTGTAAAGAGTCACTGGGGTTGGTCACGAAACGTTTTACTATTGGTTACAGAAAGGTTATGGCGCGATTCATGGGGGGGGGGTCTTCCTAAAATTTCCTTTTTCTCATACAAACAAATGAGAAAACATTGGTCGATAATTTCAAAACACCCTTGCAAATTTATTCATACTAGTCATCGGTGATAAACGTCAACGCCGCCCATTGGCGTGTTAGTTAGGTAAGATTAAAAGAATATTCTACGACCGGGACGTAAATATTATCCCTAAGTTCGCTAGTATCGAAATCATAACAAATTCAGATTAAAAATAGATGTTTACTTTTTACATGTTCAGAAGTGATTATGAATGTTTCAATAAATCTCAACTATACCTAATAAAATGTATTTTTGTGATTCAATAGGTTCACGTTTAACTTAAACTAAATCTAAAAACCACATGTAAAATGATTTTCGGGAGACGGCTTATCAGATTTAATTCAAATTCGGAAAATCATATAAGGTCATTGAGCTCTTTAGTGGTAACTAGTTTTAAACTAATGACGTAATTAAAGCACCATTTTTTTTTCTTGGTCTACGAGGTTGATGATACAACGCTAATGAGGTACAAACGTCAAACCAATAAAAAACTTCTAATCTAAACCAATCTCGAATCCATTTGAAATTTTTTTTTCCAGAGATCTAGAAGCAATAAGGTCTGAGCTAAAATCCTGTCAACGTGAGCTTGACGAAGTGAAGGTACGCAATAGGGAATTGGACGAAGAGTGCGAAACTTGCTCAGAATATCTCAAGGAAAGAGATGAACAGATCAAGAAGTTGAAGGAAGCTAAAAAAGCGCTTGAGGTAATATTTTTTTTAAACTAAAAAATATAATCTAAACGAACAGCAACACTTTCAAAAATGTTTTATTTAATTTAGTTATTTAAAGCTTGCTTTTATTAAATTGACGTAGATGTTACCAAATCTAGGAACGGCCATCATTTATTTCGAGATTTTGTAAATAAAAAATAATTATTTATTTATTTATTAACACTTCGTTACACTACAATATAAAAAAATTGAACATAATTAAATCAAAAGGTCAAATGTTAATAAAAAGGTTAATCAAATAATATAACCTTCTGTTATAGGCTTCAGATTCCTCTATCTGTTTCTCGATCTTTTGTTTTTCTAATAAGAAGAAAGTAGTTGATCAGCCTTCTGTGACACTCTCCGTCGAATTTATTGGCATATAGCTGGTTTAATCACTGATATTTTCCTAGGTTAAATAAGATAGAAAAGTTATGGATCGAACCTACGACTGCATCTTGTAAAAAACCTTCCACTAAATATTTACTATTTGGATTGAAAGGCAATCCTGATTTTATAAAAAAAATATAACGAAAATAATAATATTATCTATTGTTATAGTTAAGTTGATTGGGATATTTACGCTAATATTTTAAAGAAGAATCATATTTTTTATTTGTGTAACAGATTTTTTAAATTTTAATAAATTAGCGTTATATCGCGCTTGAGGTTTTTATTTACGCTTTTAAATTTCAGATCAAGTTAATGGATTACGAAGATAGCAGTATTTGTTTGTCTGTCCGAAAGAAGCGCCAGACGTTGCATGATCATAATCGACAATCGAATGGTGAATTAGTTGACGCAGCCACTGAAACTTGTGCAGGTTTGTTTTGTACTAATTTATGAGACAATGTATATTATATATAACTCAAGTTTCATTCATTCAGTTTAAAAATATCCGATTAAAGTTGAAAAGCACTAATTTAAAAATTGTCTAAAATAGTTTTTCACGTGTATGAAATTGGATTTACAGATTTAAACGTCCAACCAGAAAGAGGTGAAAACTCCAAAGAGGCAGAAATGTATTCAAAGGAATTTAAACGACTTAAATTCGTAAGTAGAAATTAGTACAGACATTGAGTGAACCATAATGTACCAGATCAAATTTAAAATAATCGACAATCCATTTATCAAAGAAGGCTAAATTGACTGCAGTAGCTTAAATGGATAATATTACGAAACATTTCATTTATTAAGGGTTTCCGAAAAAACTGTTAACATATCTTTATCAAAATAAATACTATATTCACTGCAATAAATATCATAGTTTTGAAATATTGGTCGATATTTGCATGGGTCTGAAACCGCGAGGAACAGCTAGTACTATATAATCGGGAGTCATATTAATAACAAAAATACACTGAAATCTATAACTCGAACCTAGTTTAGTCGAATTCCTTAGTAAGTCGAAAAAAATGGCCATTCCCTTCCGCAGAACTCCTAAATACGAGGTAGTTTGAATTATTTGTTGTGAACAAAATGTTTTTTTCCCTATTGGTTATACATATTTATACTCTCGAATTTCAAAAAGGAGACCGTTAGTCGTAGTTAGTAAAATATAATAACGTCTTCGTACTTAAAACTCCCCGAAATAATAGTAAAATTAATGTTCGGGTTTGGGGCTTCTAATCTTTTTTTTCTTGTATACGTTTAACGAATGTTAAATACAATCATTCGAAAAGTACACTTAGAAAAGTCACTAAGCGCCTCTGTAAGTCGAAACTTCAGCAGTTACATCATACAAAGTTCTTGATGAGTCGAAAGCTTGTGAACTCGAATTTATTTGAATTTCCCTTGACATTCGAGTTATAGATATTCCACTGTAAAAATAAAACTTTATTTACAGACGGTAGAGAAGCTCACACAACAAAAGGTGACATTGGAACAGCAGGTGGCCGCTATGACGGCTTCAACGCCGCTTTATGTGTCCACTGGCAGCTCTATAGTACAGGTATATATAAAGGATTTTGTGATCTGTATCTATTTGCACTTGCAAGACTTCTGACAATGTGAGTGTCCATGGGCGTTATCACTTAACATTAGGGGCTCCGGCCGGTTTGCCTCCTGGTCCATTAAAAAAAATCTCTTTTAGTTATCCTGTAAATAATCGTAAATTAACTAATGGCATAATTCATTGATTAATAAGGAAACAAAAATTATTACTACAGTTAATATTAACTTTTACACAACGCCTACAAGCCGTTAAATATTACTTACTGTCCTTTTGGGAAAAAAATCTCTTATTTATTCAAAGTATATTATGGATTTTTTTTCTAGTCCTGTAAGTATGTTTGAGTGAATATTCATTCCAACAATTTCATTATGTTTACAAGGTGTTCAATATCTTTTAAAAAAGATCAAATAGTAACTTGAGGATTTGATTAAGATTAACCCTATTTAATTAACAAGAGTTCGAAATTTATATTTTTGACTTATCTATCAGACACCAAACACAAACATAAAAAGGCTAAACTGTTAGTGCTTTTTTTGGTGGCTGTAATAGTGAAAATTTTTGAAATAAGTAAAGTTTTTTTAACACAATGAAAGAAAATAAATTCAGCATTTGCTCTAAAAATTTAGAGAGAGAGAGAGTTTAACTGCGGAAAAGGACGATCGAGGGATTTGATGTGATGGCAAACATTGGCATTTTCGTTACATTCAAAATCCAGAGATGTCATTATATTCACCACGCACACATAT
This sequence comes from Pieris brassicae, assembly GCF_905147105.1. Classification (NCBI taxonomy): domain Eukaryota; kingdom Metazoa; phylum Arthropoda; class Insecta; order Lepidoptera; family Pieridae; genus Pieris; species Pieris brassicae. Next base: position 16,749,667 of record NC_059670.1, on the reverse strand, counting down.
AAATACGTACAAACATAATTCAGCGTTAAATTTTTATATCAATTTACATAAACTTTTTTGCAGCAACAACAGTTTTCGGACGTGATCAAAGAGAATCAAAAACTCAAGACTTTGAACGCAAAACTCACGAAAATATGTCGAAAAATGAAATCTCAGAACACTAATCGTGAAAATGAAGATCCCGCGGACGAGATAAATATGTAAATGACAATTTGGCCTTATTTCTGTATGAAATTACCCTCATAACCTTGATTCAAGAATTGTTATATTTGCATACATTAATACGTGTATTTATATAATGCAAAATGATTTTTTTAAAGGGGAATTTTATTTTGGTTTATATTTTTTTTCTTTTCAACCGATTAAAAAAGTCCAGTTCAATCTGAATAACACATATACTGAAGCGAACTCTCTAATACGTAATCAGAGTTCGTAACTTACCATCGCGTTGGTAACTAAAGAACTGATGCCATAGCAATGGGTTTGCCGTTGAACCAAGATCCAGGTATACGGTATAGGCAGCAGTATACCAATGTGTTACCATTTTTTGCATTGTTTAAAATTAATAGTTTAATGTAAAAAATGTTCAAGAGATTTTATACAAATTTTCAGTACTAAATTGTTTATGGTTTCTAATACATTTTCTTGCATCAATTAATCACTTTAATTTACAGAAACCTTAAAAATATATGTATAACCGGTTTTAACAGTACTTTAATAAATACTAAAAAAATTAGCGAGAAACCATTTTTTGATATCTAATGATACAGTTTTTGTCAAAACTAGTAAAAAAAGCCTAACTGGGTTAGTGATCGGTAAAGTCGATAATATTTCTGAATGTGATTAAAATATATTTCGGAGGAAACAACATTTTCTAGTGATTTAAAAGCTTTGTTTAAAATAAGCTGGTCTTTTTTGTGCAATTTGCCTTTTAATAATGTGTAAGACTGTCTAAAGGTGCATTCCGAAGGCATTTGTGTGTGATTTTAAAGTATATTTTCACCATTTTAATAACCTGATTTGCTTAGCAGTATTATTGTACTTAATGTGACCTTAGAATTAAAGCACAAATTAACCAAATATAATTGACAAATATATTGTATATTATCGAGATAATTGTAAAATGGTGCCTGTAATTAATAAATGAATGAAAATAATTGGTATTTTATTAACAACAGACAATACCATAATAAGTACTAAAATTATTTATAGTAGCTAGAACAATGCTCGGACACATCTACAAATTCGATCTTAGTACTTCCTTCCTTAGGTGGTGGTTGCTTTTGCAAAAAGTTATAAAAAAGACAATAATTCAAAAGAAAACATGTGTTTGGTATACAACTCGCATACGTCTGAATACATGTTTACTGTTATCAAAGACAAGACAACAAGACAAAGTACTTTGTTTTTGTTGTTATCCATTGTCCGTTATGAGTTCGGTATACATGAGAGTTAACAAAAGGTGGCAAGTTTTTATATTATTTTTGAAGCATCTTCCAGACAAATTAAATACATTAGTTTGCTGAAAAAGTTTTAAACAAAATTAACATTTTTGAATTTAGTTTATTTACATTTAACTAAAGTATGTAGGTACCATTTTGTTTGATACCTTTTGGCCATATTGTAGAGAGGGCATTGATCCCATTGTGATATAAATTTTGGGGCCTCTGATCAAAATACCACAATTGATTTTGGCAGTCCTCTCGTGATGTTAACCTGACACTGCCTAAAGAATTCTGAAGAGACAAACAGGTAGAAACCTGAATTTGCAAGGTCAGGACTATATGGCGGATGCATTAACCCCTTCCAGCTAAGCTCTCTTAATTTTGCTCTTAAGTCGAGTGGCTAAAGATGTGTGAGGTCTGGCGTCGTCATGAAGAAAAACCACACCCCTACTGTTAATCAATTCCGGCCGCTTTCTCTCAAGTTCTTGCTTTAATCTCATCAGTTGTTTGCAGTAGAGTTCAGAATCGCAGGACGATGCCTGGTGATAACAGCTCATAATGAATAATGCCCGTAAGAACTGAAATACCTTTATGACCTTATTTTTCGAAAAAATATCTACTATATGCAACAGAAAGACAGTGCACAAAATTGATTAATTTACCTTGAGAAACCCTAGAAATTGATAAACCCCTATTAAAAGGGGCTATCAGGCCCATCATACAACAAGAAAACAAACTCAAAACGATGGTGTAGATATTTATGTCAATGTTATCTACATTGAACTCTCCGAGCAAGAACTTGCATGCTTATCAAAATACAAAAGCTAACCATACTCGGAATCAACCGATCGCATACAAACAGCAACAAAAAGAAATTTACAGAATCAGTGACAAAATACCTAGAAGATAACATCCGACTAAAAACATTTTAATACTAATATCGCCTATATTAATATAAACATTTTAGATGACTCTATTAACTCGGACAGACTGACTATCTAACACACCTCTCGGGATTAGGGCTGATTCCAGGACACCGCTAACCAACCAGAGACAAAAACTGTATAGATCATGCTATGCTTAACCTTGACCCCTAAATATTTTTCAGCAAAAGTAGCCGTTTTACTACTACTTTTACTACCATAACTGACCACTCATCTGGGTTCTTATATATATTCAAACACACGACTTCGACCGAAGTCAGTAAATTTAATACCATAACCGACTATGGAAGTGCGCTATCTACCCTGACGCAAACCGACCTCTCTCATCTATTAACAATAGATAATCCCAATAATTTAACGCAAAAACTGACTGATATCATTACACAGACTCTTGAGGCAAACACTAAAATAAAAAAACTATCCCAAAAACCAACCTTAGGAGGAACGCAACCTCTCCACATAGAACAGACACACCTCAAAAAAGGACCCAACGTAATATAATTAGCTACACAATTTGCAAGACTATCTTTGCACGTAATCAATTCAACAATCGCTCAGCTTATCTCTATAATAGTTTAAATAAAACCCTTAGCTTGCATAATCTTACATATCACAAATGTAAAAAAACTTTAAACCATTGGCTCGGTACACCTAACTATAACAAAACAGAAGCATTGTTAAATCCTCTGATATAATTTTTTCCTTAATCCATCTTTTCATGCAACACGCGCACTCAATTGTTTCGGCTTCCACAAACTTACACAATTACATAGTCATCATAACATATTCTTATATTTATTATTTTTACAGTTTACAATTTTTAAAGCACCAAATGTGTTGGTTGCCCTTGATGAAACTTTGTAAATTTAAAGAAGAGCGAAGCTTCCCTGTTACAGGTCTCCGACTTATTACGGAGGTCTCAATCTGAATTATATTGTACAACTAAACAGCTAAAGCTAAACAAATAATTTTGTTTTTTTTTTAAATTTTGTTATTGAAATATTTGTTATTTTTGCATTAGGTTACTGGAGTAAGTAAATATTAAGGTTTACGTTTTTGTAGGTAAAACATAAAAAATACGTAGCATTTTATTTTTATTGCCCTAAATTTGTCCCTTTTCCAGTGGAGACCTTTTTTAGTAGCAAAACTTATGAAATGTTAAAATTCTATGGAATGAAAAATCAGAGTATACATTAGGTTACCAAGAGTTCTAAAATTGAAATTCAAAAAAGTTTTCATTAGCAATGTTTCTGACTGGCGAGTCCTAAACATTTTCAGTGTTACCCACGTATTTTTAAAAGGGCATTTATTTTACTGGAAACTGGCATAAAGTTTGTGTATTGCCATTATATAAAAAAGGGCATTTACGTATAATATTGAAATAATTTTATAATTATATGTTTATTAATTAATTATATGATTATTGAAGTGATTATTAAATGGTTAATAATAAAAACAATTAAAAATACTGAGTTTTTATTATCACTAAAACTTAACAGTAATGAAGCGTATACACAACGGAATACAAAATCTAAATCTTGAAATAACTATTATTTGTTACCTATAAAAAAAACACGTTTAAAGATATACCTAAGACATTTTCAAACAGGTTATCAATTCCGCTTCATATACAATATCACAATTAAGGATCAGTTCGTGCACCTTAGCAGGGCTACACTGTAAGATCGAGTACTTAGTGACTTGATTTGCCTGAATTGTCACTTACCAATATTTAAGTCGGAGTCACTAACTTACAGAGGAACCCATGCTCTATACATCATTTGTCTCTGAACCATTTGTTTCTTTAACCGCTAGTTCAGTTCTTGTGGGCAAAGATTTAAGACTTTCACTAGGTTTTTCATTAGAATGTATCTTTTTTAGTTTATCATCCACATGTTCCGCGAATGTCTCCTGTCCAGCCATTTTGGCTAATTCAGAGGACAACATTAAATAACCTTCATCGTTTATTGTTGATAATAAAACGGAGGCTTGATACGCGTCACCGAGAATTATTTGGCTGTAAACAAAAATATAAATTTACACATTTATAAAAAACAAACAGCACGTATTTTTTCCATATTCTGTATATACTACTTTTTCATCTATTATCGCCACGGCAACTAAGTAAATTTTATTGGAATCCTCATATCAATGGGAGGTTTCAATCATCCATTCCAACACCAAACAATTATAATAAAACAGTAAAAGGCTTCAAAACTTTCGCTAAAAAACTAATTACCAAAAAGCAGAAATGGACAAACAGCCATTTTCTCGGCAGAACGCAGCCCATTTATGGAGGGTCTCCTCTGCTATACTATCCATGTGTCTGAAATAATCATATAATAAAATCTCGACTTAAATATAATATTTAGACCATTCATTATAACTTTTTTAAATCGGCCATGAATCTTGATTTGAATACAAAACATAGCGACTTTGCTATTAACAAATGGCAATGATTTTTGACTTTGATTTCAATAACAGATGTCAATGAAATCAAAGTCAAAAATCATTTATTCATATAGGTAACACAATGTACACTTATGAACGCCAATAAAAAAGAATTTTACATAAATAAAAGTAAATAATTACAGTAATGTTAAATTTACTGCCAGTTCTCAAATCAAGGGCGTAGAACGGAAGAGAATAATTGGCAATAAACTCTCCCCCACTCTTTTTAATCGCCAAGTTTTTTTGCATTACACAACGTTTGTAAGAAGCTGCAACCATTACACCATGTCCCACATGACATCTTAAGTAATAAATAAAAATAAAATAAATTAAAAACAAAGATTTGTCCTCTATCAGCAGGAGGAATTTTAAAAATAGGATTAACATTCTCGTGGGAACAATAAGCAAATACGTAGTCGAAATAACTAACATCGCCGCATACACGAATTCAAGTCCGACCAGTTACCACAAATAGCACTCGTTCACGTGTATCACGCATGGCCAGACAACGGCCCCCTCGCCATATTTTATAATCTTACCTTGTCTTAGCCAGGACGTAAGCCTCTAAAAAGAGCCGCCCTTCAACCAGCGCATTAACAGCTCCTTTGATATCGTGGAGACTCAACAACACCGCGGCCTTTCTATATACGACTCCACCGTACGATTCTGGCACTGAAATTAAAAACGTAGTAATTAATAATAGTATTGAAGCCTTAATGCTCATGTGAAATATTTTCCAGAAAACAAAGCTAATATTTAATAATAATAATAAACACAGACTGAATATACCATGAATATACAGTAAGGTTAAAATAAACAATTTAATTTTCATACAATATTATAGAGATATTAAGACAGGCCTCGTACAGGATATATTTTAGTACAAGTGGGTGTGCGTGTGTGTGTGTGTGTGAAAATATGAGGCATGGGGCTGTTGAAAGCTTAGGGTTACTAATTAAGGTTTAAGTTATTGTATTTTTTTTTACAAAATAAGCCATTTTTTTACATAATATTTAAAGATAAATTAATGTAAAAAAAGTTATCGAATAATATATGCCATGGATCAAATTTCAAAATAACAGGATACCAAGAAAAATAATTACTTACAAACTGTTTTCTCATGGTCGCCCTTCGCTGCCAACCTGTCCATTTGAGCGAGATATAACTGCATTGTATCTTTCCAATATCTGTAATCAGTTAATTTAATTTGTTTTAAGATATACAATATTATTGAAACGAGACACGGAACGTACTGTACTGAATATAAAACTAAATAATTGTTCTTAAGTTTAAAATTCAGAAGTACAGAAATAAGAAACAAAACAAAAGTTGTCTTTTGTTAACATAGCTTTTACACATTGAGAAAACACTTTTTCGCGTGCTTTACAGCGTGCGTGGTGCGAACGTCGGAAAAACTTAAATTTTAAATTATGTAAATAATTATAAGTTTATACATAGCTTCAATCCGTTTAAAAAGTGTTTTCTTAAAACAAAAGTTAGTTATACACTATCCCATTGCAAAAAAACTTATCTTTGTGTCTACTATGCTTAACACTTTCGCATTTATAATACGTAATTATTTAATTTAAAAAAAGATTCCGTGAAATTTCAAATCAAACCGCGTAGTATATATAAAACAGATGCTACTTTATGATTTTATTGATAATGATACCTATATAATTGTATTTTCCGCTTTAGATGTTAAACAATAGATAAAACAAATCAACTAATACTAACAATGGTTAAAAAGAATAGACTCCCACGAGACTGATAGAGGACAAATCTTTGTTTTTATTTATTATCTATTAATTAATAAGAGCAGTGTTGGCCTAGTGGCTTCAGCGTGCGACTCTCATACCTGAGGTCGTAGGTTCGATCCCCAGCTGTGCACCAATAGATTTTCTTTCTATGTGCGCATTTAACATAAGCTCGAACGGCGAAGGAAAACATCATGAGGAAACCTAGACCCAAAAAGTCGACGGTGTGTGTCAGGCACAGAAAGCTGATCACCTACTTGCCTATTCAATTCACAAACGATCATGAAACAGATACAAAAATCTGAGGCCCAGACCTAAAAAAAGGTTGTTGCGCCATTGATTTATTTTTTTAATTAATTAATAAAGATACAACGATTTTGTAAAACAAGAAACTTGGCGATTAATAAGAGTCGCGGAGATGTTATTGCTAGTTCTTCTCTTCCGTTCTACACTCTCGATTTGAGAACTTGCAGTAAATGTAAAATTAGTAGCATTTAATGTATATTTCTTTTTTTTTTCTTTGACGTTCATAAGTGTACATTGTATTACCTACATGAATACATGAATTTAATATTGAATTTTTGTATACATACATTAATTAAATACATTTTTTTACTCTAAAGATATAACAATATTATTTTTATAAACTTACTTGAATGATACACACGGAGCCAGGCTGACTAAAAATGGAGTCAAAAGATCGTTTTCGCTCGCGAATTGCACCATATTAGACATATCACCGCGTAATACCAATAACATCATGTACGATTCGAGCCTTCTTGCTTCTAAGTGTTGCTCCACTGTAAAATTGTTAAAGAATAATAATATAAATGCAATTTCAATTTTACAGCTTTAAAGAATCATAATTAGGAAAATTACGAAAAATTTAGCTACTCAAATTATAGAATTTGAGGCCAAACTTAGTAATAAGTTTGTCAAATAGCGAGATTTCGACTCTAATGTTTAAAGAACTTTATTTTTCATTACAAAATTATATTTTATTTACATGAGAAACTTAATATTATGTATATACGAGCGAGATACACGTCCCAATTAGTCTAGTAGATTCGCTTTGACATGTATCTTTAATTGCCTAAATTAATAAATTTTGAATTTGCTAAACGCTCTAATAATGCGAATTTTAGATGATAATTGATTAAATAATTGCACACCCTCATACCTAATTGACATTTCTTAATAAATTAAAAATAATTGTTCAATTATCGTCTATATACCACAACTATAATGAGGTATTGGTTATTTCTGCTTTGGTTGTATTTTAACCCTTTTAGTGGCATACAAGTTTTACCAATATATTGGTAAAAATGCCAGTGCATTTTATAGACAATATATTCCCGTTACAATACACAAATATTCAAAAAAAAATACAACATTCTCTTCAGGAGATTTATACTATGATATACTAACCTAATTTTTGTCATTGATGTTCATGTGTTTTATAAAACAAATTAAATATATATAAATATATAAATTTTCTGATTAGAAAAAAAAATCTGACACTCACTCTCCAAATCCAACACAGAATTGAAATCGTTAGTGCTCCCAAAAAGTTTAAGGAAATCCATTTGAAATTCCTCTTCATCATCCCTTACACTCATCTCTAGCATTTTCTCAGCCATTTTCCTCAATTTGGATGCATTTATTGGATATATTTGTCTCCCAATCGTTGGTAATAGGAATTTCTTGTGAGTCTTCACTCGCTCGGTGGCTTCCGTCGCTGTATCTTCAGATTTATCTTCTGATTTAATAGCTTTCTTCTTTTTCTTCTCCTTAACTATTTCGTGCTTCGTTTCTAAAAAATAAATTTAATACATAGTACATATTTATTGTAATATAATATTTAATTACTTTTCAATAAATAGTAGTAGTAGCTGTTTGGTTACAATAAAAAAAAGTGCGCGCGTACAAGTCAGAAGTGAAACTTCTTTGTAAATTAATTATTACTAAGTAAAAGCCCCAGTATATTATCACTTCATGTATTTGTATATATATATTCACACTGTTTACACACTGTATAAATGATAATGATAATATAAATTATTAAAAAATCTGAGTTTACTGCACTAACCGTCATGTGACAGAATTGCAATCTTAAGTTCTAATAAGTAACTAATAAACGAATACATCAACTAATAGGTATTTTTTTTCGATCTCCCTTTCTCAATCTTTCTCACTATAGCTCTCTCCCACCTCTCGCTCCATGACTGTGCGTGATGCGACGCTCTATCTCACTCTCTCTCAATCGGTCTCAATCGCTCTCTCCCTTTTCTTCGACAAAAACGCCGCACACGCGACGCTAACATTATTATTATTGCATTTCATCCGTAAAAAATTTACCCTCATGCGCCTAAAGAACTTTCACTTCAATAAAATAAATTAATGATTAATTAATATCCAGGAAGCTCTGTATGTATAATAGGTGTCTACTAATTGTTTTCATAGAATTAATAGAAACTAAATATTTTCTAGGAGCTGGAGACAAAATCACTTTGCGACTGCCGTGAACCCACTATGGCCATAGGAATTTATAATTTACACTTGACTTTAGCTCACGCTTTGTCACGTGATCGCCTTTGGGGCGGTACTATGCTTTTGTTGGACACATTAAACTCTTCAAGCATCCATAGCAAATGCCGCAAAAAAGGAATTCCTCTATCGCTAGAACTAACAGATTCAGAGGGAATCCCGAATGTCCAATTCAAAACCTTTTATAATAGGAGAATCATATTAAGCATACGTAAAGTATTTTATCATAGTTACATATTTACCTTCATAAGACTCGGCCGAAAAGTCTCGAATATCCCACAGGCGCAAAGAATAGTCGGCGCCGCCAGACAATGCCGTATTTGCGAGTTGCGGGAACGAAGACCATCCCACGGCCAAGGACTTCTGCGTGTGACCACCGAATATGTGCGTACACGCACCTTGGACTACATCCCATACCTATAGCGAATAAGAGCGTAATATTGAATCTTTTCCACACTGTGTAGGGTGTGTATTTCTGATCGATTATTAGTTTTATTAAAAACTGATATTTACAAGATATATGTATGTATGTAACATGTATAAATATTTGGGTAGCAAATATAAATTAACTCATTTTTATAAGAGCTTTGTCCTGGTCTAATAAAGTGCCTTTTTTACCAATAACAAGGACCCTATGACTTTGTAAGACAAAATTTCTGAACCTATTTAGAAATCTCAATCAATGCCAAATTAAAAAAAAAACTGTGCGTGTACTAGTGTACACACGTAAAAAGTGAAACTTCTTTATGACCTGATGAAAAAAAAATGAATGATGGTCAATAATATATAATATCTGCCTGAATGCATCGAAATAAAAATAATAGTTTAGAAATTAAATTAAACTCTATATTGTAATTAAAACTTGTTCAAAACATTTAATGTAAATTGTTAGGCATGTTTTCATATTAATACCATAACGCCTATTCCGGTTAGGATTTTCCGCTACAACTCCCGCATGCATTATGACGTCGTAAAATGGAATTAGCGTAGAAAGATCCACTCAATTTAAAAATTGTGCGTATACACACGTAAGAAGTGAAACTTCTTTATGACCTTATTTTTCGAAAAATGATCTACTATATGCAACTTTACAGAAATTGGTTAAATAAAGTTGAATTAGATAAAGATTAACAAAAGGCTTGTATTATCATAGACATGACTACAAATAACACAGTTATTTCATTTTACCTTATTACTACTACTATTTCAGAATTTCATTAATGTAATAGAAATATTACTATCATTGTTATGTATTTGTGTTATTAATGGGTTCGTATCTCTTCGGATCAACCGTGGTAGGGACAAGAGATGGCATGTAACGGGAAAATGTGACGCGTAACCGAAAAATGTGACGGTAATTTTTTTTACAACGCCGATAAAAAAGTTTCACTTAAAAAATAAACGTATGTCCTAAACGTCGTAAATTCTGCAGCGATCGGTAATCTATAAATCTTATTATGGCAAATAATGTAATGATGAGACAAGACAACGTGTTAACAATCAAATATTTTTTATATAATCAGTGCTACACTATACACTTATGATCGTAGAAATTTTTTAAAAAGATCCAAATTTAGATTTACTACTAGTTACGTGATCGAGAAGTGGCAAGAAACACTCCGCCACTCTTTTTAATCGCCAATCTTTGTACAAGGAACTGCATTCATTACGCCTGCTTCGCTCGACATATATGAAATTGGCAACCCATGAAAGATTCTTAGAAAATAATATTATAAAGTATACTTACTCGCACAGTAGAATCATCCGAGGACGAGAGCAAATAGTGGTCAATGTGAGGATTCCATGCCACTTGAATTACGGGGGCTTTGTGTCCTGCGAGCATCTTCCACGTCACTATCTTTGGGCTATCTGGAATATACATTTTCCTATTACGTATTTTTAACCAACTATAAAAAAGGAGGTTGTCAGCTTGATGATTTTTGGATTCGGTATGTTTATGCTGGATGTGCTAAATATCGTTAGTCGAGATATATCCAAATTTCATTATTTACAGTCGGATAAATTTTTCGGTTACTTTTTGGAAATTAAAAAGTGGAAACTAACTTGGAATTTGAGTAAATTACACTTTATGTTTATTACCAGTCAGAAAAATTATCAAAAAAAGTTTCATTCAGAAACAAGTATAAAGTAGGAAAAAATGGAAGGTAAATAAGTCTTGTTAAAAAAAAATATTTACGTATTTAGAAAACTTTACAGATTACTACTATAAAAGAAAATATATTTTTTAAATGTCTTATTAAGCCTAATAAAATAAGAAAAACTGCTATGATGGTTCTAAATTAACTATGACTCAAACTTAAAATAACTTTATTCATGTAGGTAACCAAGTACACTTAAGAACATCAACAGAAAATATGTTAAATTTACTTTTACTACCAGTTCAGGCAATAAGATCTGGCAACTCTCCGCCACTCTTTTTAATCGCCAAGTTTCGAGTCATACAACTTGTTTGTAAAGCCAGCCATAAATATTTACTGAACTGGAGCAAATCAATCTCAAAGATTATGATTATTTAAATAATCGTCGAATTTATAAAAAAGCTTTTTTGATTAATTTACTGTAGCAACACTAAGGTTTATACAAGCAATTGGCATGACATTTGGCCCATTATTAATTCATTCCTTTTAACTTTCTTTCCGGTAAATACTTCGTTTCAACGTAATTAACTTTTTAAGTCTGTAAACTTTTTTGGAAGTTTAAAACACGACAACACACTTTGACGACGACAATGATAATCAAACATGAATCATCTAAGAAATTTGTTCCAATAGTTTTTCGGAATATGGCGAAGTTTTTTATTTTATTGGTCAGGCTTTACATCATACACAATATTACAAATATATGTTCGTTTTACGATTTAATTTACACTTATTTAGTTTTCGAAAGAACTTTGCAAGATAAACTTTTATATTTACCTCCTTCATCATCATACTCAAGTATTGCAATAAGATTCTGCTTGTCCAATGAGCTGACAGCGATGAGATTCTGTAAAGGTGAGTCTTCACTGGAGGAAGATATCTGCTGTGGATGCCAATCCATTTTATGGATCATTTTACTGAAAATTAATTAGTTAAATTTAAAACATAAGGTCTAAAGAATTCAAACCCAATTTATGAGGGTAGGTAAAGTTACATATGAACTTACGTTACGTTACTTATATTAAGAAAGATTTGGAGTGGCGCCATAAATGTGTTAGCTGAGTTTAAAAATAATTACCTTAGAATAATTTTTACTAGTTAGAAATTGGTAGTTGGGAACACAAGGAAAGTTAAAATTTATATAATGTTCACTTAAGCTTTAAAAAATTAATTCTATGGCTTTAGTTATAAATAATTCATATTTACCTAAAGATAAAAGCAGCAGTTTGCATTTGGTGTTTCTCTCTATCTAATATTGCAATTCCACCGGCAATACTTCCCACTAGTAAGCCCCGCGAGCTGTATTGTACGGCACAAAGATTCCATTTATTGCCCTCCACTTGCACCGGTATTTGTATAGGATCTGAAAATATTAAGTTCAAATTTTCCTAAAAAATCTTGAAAAATAAGTCAAAAAGGCATCAAGGGATTAACGTTAAAATCAATAAAAAGCATTAGAGCTTAATATGAATAATTATTACTTGTATAGATTACTAGTATATACAAATTGAGTGCTCGAGAGCGGTTAACTCAGATCTAATTTTATCGTGAATAAAATATTATTTTTTAATTGCAATATCTTTCATAACGTACATCATGACGTACGTTATTGACAGGACGTGGCCACAACAACTAACCATTTACACGTTAAACAACGGCAAAAACAATCGTTTACATTATAAGTTCATTCTCTTTAATCTTTTATATGCAAAATATTGCAGCCCACGTTAAGCTAGTCGACGTTTAGTAAAATAAACTTTATTTACTATACAAGAAAACGAAAAAATAACCACTTCAAATAATATACTAGCTTATATAAAGTATCGTATTAAGTCAAAGGTCGGTATGGAATTAACGTGTACGTACGTAACTGAATAGCTATGGTTATAGTAAGGATAAATTAGATTTTTTGTACTAAACGGAAAGACAACACCATAAAACAGAATGCGTTGACTATACATATGGAATTTTTTCGTACTGTCCAAAACTGAAATTATAGTATTGACGTATAAAGGAAACAATACTTGACACGGCCTCAGTTTACTTACCATCATTGGAGTTCTTTGTATTATACATGACTAATTCACCACCCCCACACGCATATAACTTATCCCCTGGACCCCAGCTGATGGAGTAAACCCCTCCACGTCCGGCCGGTACCAGCAGACGAGCTGGTTTCTCACCTTTACCGCTTGTGTTTATTAGACCTACCTACAATGTAAATGTTGTGAAATTAACAATTTTAATATTATTTCTTACTAATAAAAAGGGAAAAAATACTTCGCACTTCCAGAAAGTAAATTTAAATTTAAAAAATTAGGAATGAGGTTATATTTTTTTTTTTGAAGTCGGTATAAAACAGGACTACATAAATTTAATTTACATTACGACAGCAATCTTTCCCTATCAGTCTCTATTGTAATAATATCTTAGCAACAAAAAGGGAAAAAATACAAATACAATACCCGAGATTCGCCAGTCGAGAAGGCCAATAGATCCTCTGTAGTAGGATGCCATGCAACAGTGAGTACTTTTCCCTGGACATTCTGCCAATACGTCCGTAAGGTGCCACTCGACAATGTATTATGGTCTTCATCTAGATCAGTTTCCCACACACGCACTGCGCCATCTCCCACACATATGGCATACCTGGAATTATGCGAATCCTTTGAAATATTTTTTGGTTTTAATTCTGGCAAAGAAAGCCAAGAAATTATATGTTCATTCATTAGTGGGTAGAAAAAAACCAATGGACAAGAAATCAGAAATAAAAAATGTTATAATATAAGAAATAAAATTAGATTGGGTGGAAGGAGAAGTTCCACCATCACCACCACCACCAATCTAAAATTTTAAAGAATTAAGTAAAGGAAAATTAAAATAAAACATAACTATTTATTAATGGAAAACAACATCTATAAAATTCATATGATTTTACTTGACTAATTTATATTACTATATTTGTTTCAAAAACTAAACAAAACGCAAATAAGTAAATATAGCTAAGTTATGACAGGATAACATTCCTATAATCATAATTTTATTAGAATTTTTTATTAAAATTAGAAGTTAAATTCAATAATAATGTATGCAGCCTTTAAGTAAATCATGATATCAATTTCAGAGGCAAACCAAAAAACTTAAAAAGAATTTCATACTTAATAGATTATAATAATACTTACTGCCTTGCATCATATGGACAGGGGTCAATCATATACACATAGCCACCAGCACTATTGTACTGTCCGAGACATTTTTTATTTTCCACTGAATGACATATCATATTCCTGTCTTGTGAAATAGTCCACACTACCCAATCCTCTTGTTTCAATCCATTGTCAGATTTCTCTTCAATTTTATCCTCAGACTGGTCTTTGGACTGTTGTCTTGGTGCATTTGTTGAGATGGCGTAGAGACCTCGTTTATGTAATATGTGTTCAACATTCCAGTGTAATTTGTTTTTGCTGGAATATATATTACTTTTAGAAATGAATCAGAATCGGGTTTATAAGACATTGAAAAATACCTTTTAAATAGAGGAAATGGAAATATTAATATTATTTTTACTAACTTTTTTCTGTATCTGTAGTCAGCCTGACAATAGATTGTAAACAATTATTAAGTAATAAAAGTGGCCTATTTAAAAGATTTATTGTTTTTATAATTTAGCATAACAGTACCCTGTAATTTTCACCCTTCTACCTCCAACTTCTATTTTTGAAGGCAATATTAGTACTGTAATAATATAGCAAAACAATCCTAGTAAGGTAAGACATTTGTAATGGCAACAAATATCTTATCCAAGTATTATAATAATGCTATATCTTTTTATTAGATTTAATTTAATCATTAGATTGATTTACAGAAAAATAAAGTGGCTACTTTATTTTAATTGCGATAAAAATCTTGTAGTCCAAGATTTTGAAATGTATATAATAAAACATAAAACTTTGAAATATCTAATCTATCTAAATAAATAGCATAACTAGCTTAAGATAGATGTTAAAAAAATCTTATTAATTTTAAGATGTTGGCATTCCTTACTTAACCTTGCAATTTAAAATATTAATCAAGGTCTAAGTTAGCTGTAAATGATTCGTGCATTTGTAAATTTTTATTCATCTTAATAAAGAACAGAAACAGGTGATTATTTACCTGTCTAGTTTAAGGGGATTGCACCTAAACAGCTCACTCCTGCCATTTGATATTAGTAAAACATCACATCGATACCACAATAATGTCGCCCACATTGGTGCTTTCAGTTTGATGTTTTTATTGTGACCACTGATGACACAGCTACTTACCAATTTGCCTGATTTGGACCAAATTCTTACACTTCTGAAATGTTACATTAAAAATCTAATTAATTTAATTCATTTCTATTTCTATTTCAATCTAATTTATTTCCCACTATAATTAATTTAGACATTAACAGTGCGCATACTCTGTAACTCTCAATAGTGAACTATTTAATGAGGTTTTGCAAAAATTGGAAATAGACGACGCCGATATATATCCTGTTAGTTATTGTTAAGTATAGATAGCGCAATTTGCTTATTTCTAAAAAATAATAGATCTGTATCTCTTTCATTTCTTATTAGTTAGCACCTAACAATGATTTGTCAAATTATTTTTCATCACTAGATATTTGTAGCCCTTAGTGCCTGGATATGATTTGTAATATGTACCTAACATTTGAGTAAACATAGATTTGCTTTTAGAATTATAGAAAAAAAATGACTTTTTTTTGTACAAATTATCAATAAAGCATTCTTCCTACGGATCTTTTAATGATAAAAGCATCATTTCCAGGTCTTGAAGAAAAGAGTGTACCAATTATAAAAGGCTAGAAAACTCACAGACCCCTATGACTAAACATCAAGTGTCCCCCCAGACCATTTGCTATTAAAGTATCTAGAAATTATTTATTTTTTACCCAGCTTTTCCAATAGAAGCTAAAAGATGTTTGTGTATATGAGTACTAGCCTCTTCCACTTTTTGATTAGAAGTTTCTTTATGATCTGAATGTAGTTTTTCTGTATTAAGATTTTCTTCAATAAAATTTTCTTCAATATCTCCATCAACTTTTTTAACAAGGCTGTGAATAGATTCTTCAGGTTCATTCTTCCTCTTTAACAGATCTTCTTTTAATTTTAAGCATTCACTTAGGAAGTCATCTTTATTCTCTTCTTTTTCTTCCTTAATTTTTACCCTTATTAATTCTGGTTTATATTTTTTGTGCCCAAATTCCTCTTCCTCATGATCTTTGTATATGTCGAACATATCATCTTCTTGAACTATTGACTGTTCAAAACTATCATCAGGCAAATCTTTTGCCAATCCTGAATTATTTAACTTATCTTCTTCAGTGCCGTCTAGTCTTATTTTAGCTAATCTATCAGATAATTGGGACTTAGCCTCACTTGTTTCTAGAGATTTTTGTAGTACAACCTCATATTGTGGACACCAAGACACACTTAATGTTTCTTCATTCTGCCCTCTTACTTTGTATAGTACTTTGCCTTTATCTGCAATAAAGACATTTATGTATATTTAGAATTATACACACATATTTCTTAGGAAATGAACCAATCTAAAATCTTTACTCACCATTCAAATCCAGTACAAAAATTATACCCTGTTTAGTACCCACTGCTACATTAAAAGGCAGATGGGGGGAACATGCCATACATGTTGGCTTAAAATTTTTTAGTAATTTATCATAACTTTTAACAACATTAGAGGCAATATCCCATTTGACTAAATTACCAAAGCTGCCAATTGTTAAAACAAATGTTTCATTAATATAACCCACTCCAACAACTTCCTGTAAAGTAATACTTCATTCTTAGATATACCTCTTCAACTAGGCATTTGAAAATTGTAATAAATAGCATAAAGCAATAAAATTTTCAAGTGTGTGTGTGCTTATAATCATATAAATTGAATATGTTAAATTTCCAATGTCACATACATTAAGTTAAATGTATAAGATAAAATAATAAATATAACCATATTACCTCATTTTCTTTGTGATGTAAGTCATGACTCTGCTCCAGTTTTATCTTGATACTTTTGTTTATTTCGGTAAATGACCATTGCTTTACTATTCCGTCGCCACTACCAGCAACAATACATCTCTTTTCAGGCCATTCGGGAGATATATCCACACTGACTATCCTATCAACAAAAATATCAAGGGGTCAGCTTTCTATATAAATATTACATGTTCAATGAAAAATAAATACTTTACATTAATTTACTTACTTCTCACCATGTGCTCTGTTAATGAAGTGTGTCTGATAACCCTGGCCATCTTCACCAGGTTTATTAAATGGTTTACAAACACAAAGACCTCTACTAGGTCCTCCATAAATAAGCCAGTTATCGGAAGTCACAGCTAAAACCGTTGTCTGAAACCAATTCGGCGAGGGAAAAAGTATAGTATCATCCATAATCATTAAAATTTGATTAACATTAAATAATCTAAATTTATCACTTCTAGTAGAATGTATAGCCGATAAAATTTAGAATATTCACGCAATGCTGAAATCTGAATTTTATGTTTTAATCACGATTTCTTATTTAAAAATGAACCGGCACCTAAACCTACGGTTAAATTTTTAACGTCACAGACCACAGTTATCACAGATCTAGACAGCACACACATTGTTTAAAAAAATACAAGACAATAATCATATGTTTCGTTTATTGAATATATATATATTTGCACAACATGAATTACCTATTCGTGAGTTAAGTTCGGTGGCGGTTGTTGTAGATATGCTCAGATATGTGTTAAATGAAATACTTTATTTGAAGCTTGCTACAACTGACTTTATTGTTGCTTAAAATAGGATTATAACTAATATAAAATTAAGGGTAGTGGGGTTGCGACGCTAACAAAAACTAACGTACCTTATCTTGTTTATAAATCTTAGAAACACTTCAATACAAGTACAGTCGACCTTTATGAAGGTGACATAACGCGTGTCTTCAATAAAATATTAACTGGTTTATTTTAATATATTAAAAAATAAACCTATATTTTGAGTAGAAAAAAACATTCTTATTGCGGTTTTTAAAAGTTGGCCTACTGGCTTCAGCGTGCGACTCTCATCCTTGAGATCGTAGGTTCGATCCCCGGCTGTGCACTAATGGATTTTATTTCTATGTGCGCATTTAACTTTAGCTCGAACGGTGAATGAGAACATCGTGAGGAAACCGGCTTGCCTTAGACCCAAAAAGTCGACGGCGTGCGTCAGGCACAGAAGGCTTATCATCTACATATCTATTCGATTAAAAATTGATCATGAAACAGATACATAAATCTGAGGCCCAGGAAGGCCTAAAAAGATTGTAGCGCCATTGATTTTTTTTAGCTTATTATCTCACATTCCGAGGTGACGCAGACAAAGGTAAGGAAACGTTATAGTAAAGGAAAATAACATTACATGTAACGAAATTTACATTGGTTAAAGGATAGGTTCAGCAGGTTATAAAACTATAGCTCTAATACAAAATACCACATTATGGAAAGGAACAGTAACTAATAAAATATACCATATAGAATACTTTTGAAGTGAAACTTCTTTAGAATCGTTGTGATTTCAAACCGGATGCAACGAAAAAACGACAGGTAAGAGACACAAATACAAAAATGTGTAGGATGAAGCCAGGGGAAAGAATGAGACAGAAATATACATACAATTTGTATATTATCGGTCTCTCCTCTTTGTGCCATACTTCGTAGCGTCCCCACTCCCGTCTTCTAAGCATAGTCGCCTGTAATTTGTGAGCCAGAGCGAGAGAGCAGATGTCAGTGTGTATGTATATTGCACACTGTTTAATACGTGCTTGTATTTGAGCATTTAACGTGTGTAGTGCATGTGAAAACTACGTGAGCTTACTGTACACTGTATGCGGCTGCGTATTACAGCGTTTTAGTAAGATAGCGTGGTGTGTTATTATTTAACTGTTTGTGAGTATTTTTATATCTTGTACTAAATAATAAATTTTATAAAATGCCGAAAACTAATGCCGAAATGTGTCGTCAATATCGACGCAAAAAAAATGAAATTAAAATGAAAAAAAATTCAGCAAAAAGTTCAACAGAACGTAGTCGCGAGTTTCGTGCACGTAAAAAACAATTATTGAACAATCAAAATAGATGTTCAGATATAAGTGTCAATGTGACTGATGTAATAAATGGTAAGTGTAAATATTTTTGAAGTGAAACTTTTGAAGTGAAACTTCTTTAGAATCGTTGTGATTTCAAACCGGATGCAACGAAAAAACGACAGGTAAGAGACACAAATACAAAAATGTGTAGGATGAAGCCAGGGGAAAGAATGAGACAGAAATATACATACAATTTGTATATTATCGGTCTCTCCTCTTTGTGCCATACTTCGTAGCGTCCCCACTCCCGTCTTCTAAGCATAGTCGCCTGTAATTTGTGAGCCAGAGCGAGAGAGCAGATGTCAGTGTGTATGTATATTGCACACTGTTTAATACGTGCTTGTATTTGAGCATTTAACGTGTGTAGTGCATGTGAAAACTACGTGAGCTTACTGTACACTGTATGCGGCTGCGTATTACAGCGTTTTAGTAAGATAGCGTGGTGTGTTATTATTTAACTGTTTGTGAGTATTTTTTTCTAATAGGCAATGATCAGGCTTCTGTACTAATAGACAATTAAAGAAACACATAAAAAAACCTTAGATTCCTTGACTATTGAAAGCGATTGGAAGTGAAACTTATTTATCGGCGTTGGAAAAAAATTACCGTCTCATTTTTGAGTTACGCGTCACATATTTCCGTTACGTACTATCTTTTTCGTGTCCCTACCACGGTTGATTCATTAATAACAAAAATATATAATAACGATAACAACGATATTAATAATTGTATTACAATTAATGAAATTCTGTAATAATCTTAGTAGTGATAAGGTAAAATGAGATAATTGTATTATTTGTATTCATGTCTATGATAATGAAAGCCTTTTGTTAAACTTTATCTAATTTAACTTTATTTAACCAATGTATATAAAGTTGCATATATTGGATAATTTTTCGAAAAATAAGGTCATAAAGACGTTTCACTTCTTACGTGTGTACACTAGTACACGCACACATTCTTTTTTTTTTGTATACATTTCTACTTATAATTGTATATTATATACAGTATAATATAAACATAAGTTTTTATAAACATTCTGAGAGCAATGATAAAGGTTTTATTTATTTATAATATAAATAATATCACTAACGATAGTGTCAATTAAAGGGATGATAATGATGATATTAAATTATCCCTAATAGGAAAGGCAAAGGAGTTTGGGCCATACAGCCAGGTGTTGTTCTTAGTAATAATTGGAGAATTTTGGTTGTTTTAAAGGCCATGTCTTGTCTTATTATTCTCGGTCATAAGGCCTAAGCCACTTCTTCGATGTTTAGAATTGGTGCAAGTCAAATTCATAAACAATAATAGTAGAATCCAAATAAAAATTATTTATATTTCCAGGTGCTTGTTTCAAATCCGATGTTAAGGTAAATCCAAAAGTATTTCCGTTCAATCCAATTAATCAATCCGGGGAGTACAATCCTTTTAAATGTCTTCAATCGTATTAGAAATAAATGCATAAATGATATCATGCATATCATGGTTCATTAGCAAGTCTTGAATACAGTGCGGAATATTTTCAGGTCTTCTATGATAGTTTAACAGAGATGACAAACAAAGTCGTTCGATGTGGAATTCTTAAGGACATTCGAAGAATATGCGGTCTAAAGTTTGATCGACGTCTGAATAGTAATAATAATACGCATGCGGTGTAAATCTGAATTAAGGCGGAAAAGTATTGTGTAAAATCTTCTGCTTTTGTAATTGCTCGATTTACAAAACCATGGCATTCCAATACCTTGGTTGGTTGCAGCATACCAAGTGCCCTTTCTCGCTAAACTTTCTTGCCAAAAATCTTTCCAGTTTCCAATCCTGATTAAGTTTTGACTTTAGGAGTGGTATTAAATCAGTGTACGGAATGGCAACATTGTCAACTGTCAATTAAAGGGGCATTTTTTGACTTAGCGTGGCTGTGGTAGTGAT
Source organism: Pieris brassicae (assembly GCF_905147105.1). NCBI lineage: Eukaryota > Metazoa > Arthropoda > Insecta > Lepidoptera > Pieridae > Pieris > Pieris brassicae. The sequence continues at coordinate 16,728,254 of NC_059670.1, read as the reverse complement.
GTGCGAAGTGACTTTGTTTCAGGCCCCAGACTAGTATTTAAAATTATATTAGATCTGTGATCAACTCGATTGTCAATCATATATTTTTAAATTCTTAAAAAAGTATTTTAACATAAAAGTAATATTTATTTACATTATCTATTGGAATAATTAATTGGACTTTCTTTTCTTGGTACTGTCCTAATTGTGGCCACAAGAAATTGCCTATATAGTCAAATTTAACATCACCAATAATAATGTCGGATTGGGTAAATGAAAATTGTGTATCTTTTTTCCACTTATTTTGCATAAAAGTTGTAAAAACTGGACGGGTGCCGCAACACATAGCATTTATAATGGATGGAAACCGCCGATATGCAAAAAAACTTAGCGTGAAGACGAGTGACGGTCATTCAAAGGGATTTGATAAGCTTTCGGAAACATTAAAGGCAAGTATTTAAAAAAAATTACCGTGTACATGATATATAACAATCTCAATTAACCAGATTTTAGTTTTATTACCATTACCAGAGGATAAAGTCCTACTATAAGCATTATATTTAATGTATATTATTTTTAGTGGTGCCTAGATTTGGGTATACCTGAGGTGACTGTGTATGCCTTTAGTATTGAAAATTTTAAAAGAAGTGATGAAGAAGTAAATGCGCTTATGGATTTAGCAAGGGATAAGTTTCAGAGATTACTTGATGCAATGTGAGTGTTGTTTTGATAAATTATTTGTTAGAAATGTAATTAGTATTTTTACTTTTCACTTAATACTTGAACTGAAACTCTTAACCTCATAGAGGTTTTCATTCAATTATTTCATTAAAAATATTTCCTTGCTATAATTATATTCATGCCTAATGTCATTTATAGGGATCAAATAAATGACTGGGGTGTAAGAATACATGTAGCTGGAAGAATGTCACTTTTGCCATTAGATTTATGTAAAATGGTATCTCAAGCAATGTTAGCAACACGACATAATAATAAGCTTAGGCTGAACATTGCATATGCTTATACAGGTAATATGTGGCTTATTTTTAAAATGTGAAAGCATCTTTGTTAATCTTTCAATAATATCTCTACCATTGATCTGATGATTGGTCTTGGATTTTATATATGAATTTGATAAATTTTGATGTTTAGAATAATTTTTTTCTATGGTAAAGAAAGTACCATTAGAATAAGCTTGGTAACAAAACAACATTGTTTACTGTTCCTGTGTAACTAGCATTGTTTTAGGTCGAGATGAAATTAGCAGAGCTGCATCGCAGATTGCTGATGGAGTAAATCATGAGGATATAACAACATACGATATTAATGAGGAACTTGTATCACAGGCTTTAGATCTTGGGCCACCAGAACTTCTTATAAGAACATCTGGAGAGGTCAGACTTTCAGATTTCATGCTATGGCAGGTAATTTTTTCTTTATTACATAAAAGCAATCTAATCAGAGACATTGTAATCTCATTTCTGAGTCTTACCTTTATAAGTTAACCTAGACCAGTGTTTCCCATTATATTACTTACTGTGTATTGTTAAAAAGTTCCTAGTAATTGCTTTCAAAAAATGAAAATTATAATAGGTATCATTTATGTTTCTTTAAATGTTGAATAGGGGAAGGAATAGAATAGAATATAAGAATTTTAGAAAGGCTAATTTGGGGCATGGCAAATAAGAGGTTGGGAAACACTGACCTAGACACTAATAGTAAAACCAATTTACGAAAAGATTTTAACCTTTTAATTCACTTACATGCCCTAAACAAATGCAACCTTCTTGCCATTTTAAAAACACATTTTATTTTCAGACTGCCAATACAGTTCTTTATTTTTCTGATGCTTTGTGGCCTGAATTTACTGTCTGGAACCTTTTACTAGCTATTATTCACTTTCAAAGATATGCCCCCCCACCATTACCCCAAAAAGATAACAATGGCAATCAAGATGAATTTCTACAAAAATTGGAAGAAAAAAGGCTACAACAGCTGAAGAATTATATAGAATGTTCATCATAGTCTAGCTATGGTATAGAATGTTCATCATAGTCTAGCTATGGTATATAATTATACATAGTTTTATTACAATGTATGAAAAAGAAATTAATATCAATAAATAATGATAAGTTATTTATTGATATTAATTTTAAAATTGTATATAACCTAGAATTTATTGTAAAATAAATTCAACCCATTATTTACAAGTATGTAGATTAGGTCTAAAATCTTATTATTGATTGCTTTATAAAAGTAATCATTATGAAATAATCCTTTCATATTATTGTAAAATAAATTTAAATATGTTGATTTGTATATTTCATTTCCCTTTGATAGTATATTTGGAATAAGTTTTTGTAGGGTCATAGGGTTCCCATCTAGATGCAGGAAATATGTGTTTATTTCTTTCATACCATGACCTGAAATAAAATTAGTGCAAATAATTACTTGTTATATAACCTTAATAATTGATTAATGCCTTATAAATCTTAATTAAAAACTTAGCACAAACCGTAAAAGGACTTTTCCTGCATGTGAATCTTGCTTTTCCTGAGAGGCATCATTCATAAGTCTTATATCATCAGATGCATCAAATTGGAATAAAGGCCCACTTTTACCCCTTGCCTAAAATATTTTTAAGTTGGTAATTAGTATTGATATATGTGTATTAGGTCCTTACATATGAAATTGGCGTTTTGTATGGGAGGAATAAAAATTTGATTTTTAAATAGAATATATTTAATTATTCAAAGTATTGCTATATATGCACTTTTGCCATCTAATAGCTAGATCGATCCCTTTATTTAAAAAAAACATTCGTACGGGAATTAATAATATCTTTGAAGGCCGTTTCGACTGCCTCATCAGAGTTGAGTTTTTTACCTTGCAAGTTATCCAAATTTCGAAAATAATTATAATCGGTTGGAGCAAAGTTGGAGTATAGTTTTAGAGATGCCAATTCAAGCTTCGCTAATTTGGTAGCAGTCTGTTGTGCAGAGTGTGGTCGAAAGTTGTCGTGAAGTAGCAGTTGCCTAGAGAGATTGACCAGCCTTGGTTGTTTAGCAGCTAGATTTTCCGTTATGGTTTGCAGTTAATAGACATCTGCCGTAATCGTCTGACCAGATTTAAGAAAGCTACTGGTGAACGACCCCGGCACTGGTCCACCAAACGCTCACAAGCAGAGGCGGCCTTACCCATTGCGAGACTCCGGGCGGCAGGTCTTTACGTGACCCTTTAACCTTCGTGAAAAGGATGTGATGCGAAAGTAGGTGTGATTGTTTGGTTTAGGTATTTGTCATAATTGAGGAGAAATGCTTAAGTTATACAAATAAATGAAATTTGAGTTTTAAAATATTTTATATCGAAAGGTTTACAAAACTAACAAATACAAAATGATTTGATGATGACATTTTAAAATTGGTGTTAGCGGCTTTTCCTAAGAATAAAATCTTTAATTAAAGCACAATAATCTAATGAATGAGCTACATCATTGTCAATGGAAATAATAGCAAGGGCTGAAAGCAGATCCTGTGCCATCGTATTCCTCAGATATGTTTTAATAATTTTAACCCTCGAAAAAGTCCTTTCAGCAGAAGGAACTGTAACAGGTGTGGTAGGACTATTACTAATTAGACTACTAATAATTCTCAGGACTATTACGATAGTAGGGTAAACTTCAGTGTTTTTTTTTCTCTATTATGTATTTTAGCACCGAGATGATGTCGTCGTTTCCATAGACACTGATGAACATATTCAGTTCTTTGTACAATTCATGTCCATCAATATCGCATGATACAGTAGGGGACTACTGTCATAGATATTTGCAAGTCGTATTGCTTCAAAAGTTTACTATCACTAATATCCTTTAATTTTTTATATTATACATGAAACCAAATATGCTCTCGTGATGTTTAAGAGCCTTAAACCTAGGATGGCAGCCTGCGCTCACATTGTCGACATTACATAAAAGTAGTTTATTTTGAAAATTTATTCCGCATTCAATTCATGAGCTTCATCTTCCCCTTCATATTCAAAATGACTTTTTTACCTCGTCTTCTGACTTCTTTGAACTGTCTGTCAATATCATTTTCCTCGTCTATTTCTCTCGCTGTTGCCAATTTGTGAATACGTCTAGGTGTTGTATAGCCACATGGCATGGTTTTGCTTTCCCACATTTTACTTATAACATTTATATTTGTAAGAATGTTGATAAATTTTATTGCGCAAGTTGATAAAGTTTATATCTCAAGTTGATAAAGTTTATATCTCAAGTAAATAAAGTTTATATCTCAAGTTAATAAAGTTTATTGCTCAAGTTAATAAAGTTTATGTCGTTGATATGTTCTGATAGGCCCAATTTTTTCATTTAATAATATTCCAAGGTCTTTTACTAATTTTACTTGTTTTATTGGGGTGTTACCGATTTTATAAATGTATTGTATTTTTTTATTTGTACGCGAAAAAGTTATCTAATTACATTTGTTTATATTTATTGAAAGTTTATATTGTTTGTAATATATTTTTAGCCTAATAAGATCTTGTTAAATTTGCTTACTATCTATGGTTTTTTTTAAGAAAAAACAGAAGAAGAAAAAAACTTGTTTAGAATAGTGAAAACAGTATTTTATATCATATAAATAAGCATTAAATAATAATGGGCCAAGTATTGATCCTTGGGGTACTCCTGATGTAATGTTAGTGAACATGCACATCAAATACTATAATACACACTTTTCCAGCTCACTCAATACTTTAAAAACTATAAAACGTAATATTCAATAAAATTGAAATATATGTACGGCGCAGCAACGATTTTGTAACTCATACTGTAAACAAAATAATTCCAAGGTGACAAGAGTTTACGAATGAAATAAAACACGGGGATGCCCCGTGCGATAGAGGAGCAAAACAATATGCCCCGAATCCCGAGTGCTATGCGGTAAAAAAAACGATCTTCAAGTGTTTCGAGGCGCGATATTCAAGTACTACATGATAGATTTTTCAATTATGTTTCGAGTGAATTAGTTAACTAACATTATTTTAATTTACCGTATGTAATTAAGGATCAAATTCAAAGTTTTGAATTTAAAAACCCATATTTTTTCAATTAACTTGGGTTGTTGCGCGAGGCCCCTGCAAGAGAGCAGTCCCGGACGATTGCCCTGTTCCCCACCCCCTATGGCCGCCGCTGCTCAGAAGTAACTTTTTCGGAGTCAATTTTCGCTTAAAGCAATACTTGTCTGCTTTGGCTGGGTTCAGCCATTATGATGAGCACTTTCGATTATTGTACAGTATCCACTTTTCTTCACAGATAATGTCGATTTAAAATTCATTTTTAATGTACCGGTTAAGTATTGTAACGCAGCAGTCGACGCGCGTTTGTCTCCATTCGTCAGGTCCTTTCAAGCCTTTTTACCTTCTCAATTTCCTTCAAATGGATTAATACAGAACACCGCAGCCTGCAGCTAACTCAGATCTAGAATGCGACGGATCCGCTTCCACAATAGCCTTCAATTCTTCGTGATAACGAACGAACTTTGGTCTTCGGCCATCCACGGGGCTTGTTCTACGGGTAGAAATATCCAAAACGAAAACTTTGGAAACCACAAACGCACTGCGTTTTCTTTAGCGACAACACCGCTATACATATCATTAATCCGTCCACTTCTGCAGCACTGGTGCCATGGTGGAACTCGTACTCGTAAATAACGCGATATTTGATGTTTTCCATTTTAACAATTGAATGATGCAAAGAAAAGAAAAGTAAAACTGGAAAATGAAATGAATCATGGTTTTCGAAAAACAAATTCAACTAAAAAAACGAGTAAATACCTGTAAAAAATTTAATTTGGAATTCCTAACCAATGAAGAGATATTTGAGGTCAAAGTGGCCAGTCAGTTTCATATGTAAGGCCCTAATATGTATATACATAACACTATCAATAATATGATGATACCAATAATCAAGCTTTCAAAGCCACTCAAAGCTACAACTTACAAAACGTTAACATTGTTAAATGTGCTTATGCATAGATAATACACAATTCTTACCTTTGTAACAATGAAGTCATAGAAAGTATAGTGATGTGGTAAAATTAAATCCTCCTTCACATACATTAGTTGATCAGCTGATACTGTTTTCAGTTCACTAAACTCTGGTCTTAAAGTATCTAAGCATCTTTGTAAAAATTGGTATATAGAGTTTCCTGAAATATTTTTTTAATTTTATAAGTTAATAATATCTTAATATGCTAGTTAATTATATCTTTTATAATTTACAAACCTTTTTTTAGGGTAACATTTCTTCTATGGCCTGATCCATCCCAGTAACTAAATGTGACAGTTATCGGTTCATCCTTCAGACTGGCTTGAGTCATAACCCATTCCAGTCTTAGTTCTTCCCTTAGCTTAAGATCCGCTTCCTCCCTTTCTCTATCTGGTAAAAATGATGTATCAACATCTGGATTCTTACGAATTTTTTTTGGAGGCTAGTAGAAAAAAACAGGAAGATATATTTAAATATAATATTTGTTATAGATTAATAAAAATGAAGTAAGTAAAATATTCAATGACACAATGAGGTAGTAACTTTCACATCTAACACATGATTTTTTTAGTCTTCAATTAAACTTATGTTAAGACACTTAGCCATACACTATAATACCAATATCAAAATATCATGTTTTTGACATAGGACATACTAAATTTCAACTGTGAACCTTGGGTTCATGTCTATAATGTATTTATTACTAATACTAACTGCTGAGACAGATATATAAGTTAGAAAAAACGTCAATACCATCTCAGATTTTTCCTTCCAATCAACTTCAGGTATTTCTTGTTCCTTGACATCATCATCATCTTCTTCATCGTTTATATCAAAAGACAGAGCTTGTATCTAAAATCAGAATCATTTCAGTCAGAAATAATTTTAATATAATGTGAGAATGCCAATGTATTTAGCAGTAACATGTTACCCGAGAGATAAAAATAAAAACTGAAGTTTCTGAATAATATTATGTTACTATACAGCTTATAATTGCAAGTATGTACCTGTCTCTTTTGCTTATTCTTTTGAGCTAGTTTTGCTTCTATTTCTTTTTGTCTCTCCTTTTCCTTTTCGGCTTTCTTCTGGGCAAGCTTTTTCTCTCTTTCACGGACTATGTGTTCTTGTTTAGCTTTCATTTCATCAAGTGTAACAAGTCCTATTGTAGAACTCTTCAATTGCTGCTCCACTGCGTCGTAATGTGTTGCGAATTTATTTTCAATGTTATCAATCTTGAGGTCCTCTTCAATTTTCTTCTTTCGGAGTTCGATTTCTTGTTGCGCCTTTTCTCTCTTTTTCATTAAATGCATTGCTCTTCCAGCCTCTGAAGCTGCACCCTTGTAATGAGCCATGATTGTCTTAAAGTAAAATAAACTTTTAGATTTTAAATATCCAAAGGAAATGAAAATTAATAATATTTAAACAAATTTCCAGAAAAATTAACACGGCGGCCTACTGTCACTACAAACAAATTTATATTTTATGACTATGAGCTCACACTCACAGCTGATTACTAACTAGAAACTAGTGTTGGATGTTGAGTGTTGTAGCTGTCAGAGTAATTTCAGCTAACAGTAATTTCAATTATTATAAGTCTGTACAAACTTCGAAAATATGATAGTCTGTGTAATAATCACTGGGACTGCTGACTTACAATTAAAAATAATACTGTAGTCTTTGATTAAACTGTAGATTTTAAGACATTAGTATTTAGTGTTTAAATTTCAACTTTAAAGTTTATAAATTACTAACCATTGTACAATTATAATAACCATTTCAGTAGTATACTTTCACTAATCACTGCTGATTTTTATTTCAAAAGTATGAATACTAACTTTAAATTGAAATTAACTGCTTTAGGACATCCCAATCCAGAAACTTTTAATTGCGAAGGTAAGAAAATCCTATTTTTTTTACCATATGTTACATTAACACCAAATTATAATTTCCATAAAAACTATATTTCCGATATGTTTCATAAGGTAACAACAAATACTTTGGATGCAAATTGGCTTTTTATCAGACATCATCATCTTTAATTTACTCATTATAACTTATAAATTAAAATTAGACACTATAACTGTTTTTAGATGAAAAGGAATATAGAAGTGTAGTGTTATGGTTGGAGGATCAAAAGATTAGACATTATAAGATTGAGGAAAGGGAAGGACTAAGGAGTATTGATAGTGAGAACTGGAAAGAAGCTTATGATATTTACCAAAAAGATCTAGTTAGTCCTGTGGTGGATGGCACCTTAAATGAACAACTAAATTGGCTTCTTTCTTATGCAGTTCGATTGGAATTCGCTGATAATGGTAATTAATTTCTATTGTATTCACAGTTACTACACAAGAATTAGGTTTCTTAAGACCAATTCAATTTTGTTAAATTGATTATGTTATAATATACTACTATACATATTAAATTGTAAAATCACAAAATATTTTCAATCTCTTATTGAAAACCTGTTTATTTATTTTTTTGTTAAGAAAAAGATTTTACACAACAAATTTTTAAGTAGCTCTTGGCTAAAAACATGAACACTAATACTTTAAAGAATAATAATAATACCTAAAATTAATATCGACCACAATTTAGAAATAACAAAGACACAAAGAAAGTGGTCAACAGGTGTAATGGAAGAGCTTATGTTTTGCTATTATAAAGCAAGATTAGGAAAAGCAGGATATATAGGTGAATTATTAATATTTATATAGGATGTAAGTGCCTTTTTTCTTGATGGGGCACTGATGATACTTTCAATAATATTCTATTATTTGCAGTTAGTAAATACAAGGATGTACAAGTAGAACAACCAAAACAAGCTGCTCCAAATGTTGTATCTTCCAACCCTTTGGATAACTTAAACTGTAAGTATGAATTATTTTATAAATAAAAATATAGTATTTTACATTATAGTCTATTTAACTTGAAAAATTATCAAAATATATAAAAAAAATTAAATTTATTATTACGTTTTATTTAAAAATATACACTAATATGGTAAAAATATATACATATTATATTTGTAGAGACTTGTTCTCATTAAGAACTACTAAAATCTGTATAATTGATAATCATTAATTTTATATTATTCCTGGGGGCTGACATGGGTTGCATAATATACAGGATTATTCAATTCATATTCCTGTTATAGGTGATAAGGGTGATGTGTTTATAATTCTTGTTTTGAGTTCATCAGCGGATGACAGGTGAGATGTACTAAACTAGGGATTTCATTTGATTTCCATGAACTAATTTGAAATTAGTTTCTAGTTGTTATATACATTATTGGAAAGATAACAAAACAGTTATGTTAAAATAAAATAAAGCAATAATCTGCAAACAAAAAAGTATTGAAATAAGACCGTTTTTTGTCTTGCATTTTTTAATTAGAAACAATATATGTAATAATTTTAATTTTTAAATTAACCAGTGTTTAATTGTTTTTTGTAATGGAAAAATGAATTAGATTTTTAAAAAATCAAACCTATCACCTCCTAATGGGAATATGTCGAATTACAAATAATTCTGTATATGAAAATAGTCATAGTAGTTACCTACATAGTTTTTTGGTTTAATTTGACTGACAAAATTAACATTATTTCTGGATATTACACATAAAATCTGCTCAAAAGTGTGTACCTAGCTAAGGTCAGTCTTATAGCTTATATATATATATATATTTATAATTTTTGGGAATATTTAAAAATACTGAATCATGTAATTATTAAACTAAGTAATGTATATTGCTATAAATATGTCATTGTGAAAGTTGATATAAAGCAATGGATACCTTTCCAAACATTTAAAATATAGTTAAAAAAACAAATTAATTTCCAATTATCACTTTTATAATAAAATGTTGTTTTCAGTTGAAAGTCCTGCTTTCAAAGCTGGTGTTGATAGAGTGTGTACTCTCGCTGGAGTGGGACCTCATCCAGATCCTAAATTCCGCTTGGCAGCTGTAGCCAAGATTCTTAAAACCTCACCACACCCAGAACCTCAAAAGTCTGACACCATAGTAATTAATCAACCTGTTGATGTTCTTAATCTATTGTTTATTCAAGATTTAAGAGAGTTACAGACAAAAATTAATGAAGCATTGGTTGCTGTTCAAACAATTACTGCAGATCCTCGTACTGATACCAAATTAGGAAAAGTTGGTAGATAATTTGGAACAGCATGGAAAAAAAGCTGCATCTCTTATTACATCTTATATTCATAACAATAATTAATTTATATTTTAAATACTAAGAGTTAACAATAATAAAAAGCAATGCTTTGTAATTTACAATTAATAAAAAAAGATTTAAAAACTAAAACTTTTATTTCATCTTACTGACTAAATCAAAATTAATGTAACAATACTACTTCTCATATCATTGTTAATCAACCTTTCAAACAATTTAAACATTCTTTACATTAATTAGATAGTTTACTGCATACCACCACCCTTTTCCAACATTTGGGCAAATCTATTAGTAATAAGTAATGAGACATCAATAAATCTTTCAACACAATTTGTAATACAAGTTTCTGTTCTCGAGTCTAATTTTGCTCCGGGTTTATCCACACATTTGTCCCAGCAAAAGTCATTAAACTCGTGTATCTAAAACAAGATACGGTTAAATAAAACTATGTGTAGAAATATCTACATTAATATCGATTCGTTTAATAAAATAAGTTTTTTTTTTAAAGAAAAAGGCACAAATACCTGAGCATGAAACTGAGCTTTCTGTTTCTCCGCTAACAAGAAGTCTTGAAGCTCCGAATCAGCACCTTTAGGACTAGAAAAATCTGGCAAGTCTGTCATTATGTACCTAATTTGGTTGTGAATAACGATAATATTAGGGTTAAGAGTTCCTGTTTGAGACTTTTTAGGTTAGGTTAGACTTATCACTTCGGCCTTCAGTTTTTTTTTAAGTTTTTATGTCAGACTTCAGTATATACTATATAACAACCATAGATGATAGAAGTTCAAATGATACTCAGTCTTACCAACTCTAAAAAATATTTTAAGTGAAAACCCCTAGGTCACAATTATTATTTTGATGTCTTTGTTTATTTTTTCTCGAAGTTTCCCTTGAAACTGGCATAAAGTTAAAACTAATACCATTCAATAAAAAAATGACATTTTACTAATAAAGATTCTATAAATAACTTTACTATAAACAGCACCAAAGTACAGGACGTCTTAGGAAACAGAGAAATTATATCTTTAGGTAAAGCTTACATAATACGTGTGACTAGGTCAGCAAATAAATTGGATTTCGTAACCTTAAGATATGGTGTAAATGTAAATAAAAAAATCCGGAGAAAAATCTACTTTAAATAATACGCAGCCGACGTAATTATCCCTGTATGAGGAGAAAACCACCAAGTTGGATACACCGGATATATAAAAACAGTATCTACTGTTTACGGTAAAACCATGAATTATTTAAAATGTGGTAATGAAGAAAATTTGTCTTATGCCCGGTTGAGTTGTCCAGTAATCCAGTCCAGTTGACTGGAATGACGGTCTATTTTTCATTCCAGCTAACCCAATCCAGCGCCACTGGAATAATGTGAACGGCCAATGCAGTGCTTGAATACACGTTTAACAGTAAACACACGTTGTTGTTATTTTATGGAATTTTATAGGTAATTTCGAACAATGAAGTTAACTGAAAACAAAACTCTTCAATTTGTTTCTTTGTACAGAGAACATGTGTGTTTGTGGAATATCACTTCGGAATTTTATAAACACAAAAGCATGCGCCTCCTTTTTCATTTCTTTCGCTTATCCAATTTCTCACCCAAATCCGCTTTTTTCTTTTTAGTTCTTCCACTTCATCAACTACTTCTTCTAACAGTAATAACTGAAAAGTTTTAAAACAATTTCTAAACTTCTTTCTTGAAAGCATTATCACTGTAGTGTTACCGATCTTTTGTATTACTGGAATATTGTGAACGTTCCATTTCAGTCCAGCACTGGACTGGAATAACTCACTGGATTACTGGACTGGAATAATGTGAACCGAACATTAACTGTTAGACTATGTATGTGTAGGTGATTAGTACGTGTCGTAATGAAACAGTGATGTGTCCTGACAAGGACAGTTGTAAACGTTATCGTCATGAAACAATAATTTGTTCTGAAAAGAACAGTTAATTGGCGTTATCGTTAGACCACGATATCGAACTGTTCTGAGAAGAACACGTTCGTACCCTTCGACGGTTGCGCGCAGAAAAGGACAACTACTATTGGATATCAATCCCGCGTCGTAGTTTGCACGGGGTGCCGCGTGGGAGTTGCCTCCTTTCGCGGGGTTTCATTTTTTCCGACCTCACTAAGATGAGGTGGTGTCGGGGTTGGGCGGGGCCCAGGTTGAGGCGGTTGCTTTTATATGATTTTTTTTTTAAACAACCGGTAGGGTGTGATGGGCGCTGGTTTGGGTGTTGGTCGCCTGCGGTACCGCGCTGAAGATTTCTCGCGGGAAACGGCGCTTATGGTCGGGTGGACGGGTATGGTGTGGAGCAATGTCGGCTAGGTGCGTCACTCGGGAGTGGTCCGCTCTGTCGAACATGCCCCTGGACAAGCGTTGTATGTGTGTGTGCAAATCCTCTATGCGAAGGTCTCTGGCGATGGTAGTGTTACGCACGCACCACGGGGCGTTGACAATTCATCACAGCGTTTTGTTTTGCACGGCGTGTAGGCGCTTCTTCTGGGTGTCCGAGGTGAGTGCGTACCAGGCCGGAGACGCGTACGTTAGGTGCGGGCGTACGTAGGATTTGTAGAGGGCCACTTTCCTCTGGGTTGGCATTGTAGAGCTGAACAGAGGGCGTAGGCGGGCGGCCGCGGCCTTTGCGCGCCCGGTTGATTTGTTGATGTGCGCGTTGAAACGCAGGCCTCTGTCTAGCGTTATGCCTAGGTATTTAGCCTCCGTGGACCATGGGATCTCGACTCCAAGCAGCTGAAGAGGTGGTGGTTTCTTGCCAGGCGGGAAGCTGATCGCCTGGGTCTTATTTGCGTTGACGGCCAGCCTCCAGTCGTCCAACCACTGAGGGAGAGCGTCCAGCGCCCTCTGTACCTTTGTCGTGGCGTGTCGCTTGTGAAGGGAGCTGCCGTAATATGCGGTGTCGTCTGCGTACAGGGCGACCGACGCCCCTCCCGTGGCGGGGATGTCGTCGGTGTAGATTGAGTAGAGTGTCGGCGCTAGGCAACTGCCTTGGGGTACTCCTACTGCGATGGGGCGTTGAGAGGAGCGGGCGTCTTCGACCGAGACGAAGAACGATCGGCTTCGGAGATAGGAGCATATCAGGGCTCTAAGCCTCCGTGGTAGTTCCAGAGTCTTCACTTTTTCTAGTAACCCGGCGTGCCAGACTCTGTCGAAGGCCTTTTCCATGTCTAGGAACACGGCGTAAAAAGGCCAACTTTTTGCCGCGCCTCGATTTTATCGTCTACGCACCCTTCGCATCTTGGTACCACATGTTACCACTAGGGGCCAGTTTAGGATAACTTTTGTATATAAATCTACAGTTTTTAAAAATTAAACACATTCCACATTCCATCTTCACCTCTTCTCAACGAATTATTAGGAAGTTTTATTTTAACCAAATAAGGACCAATCAACCTAAACAAAACAAGCTAAATATGTATTGTATTATCAAAAGGCCGGCAAAGCAGTCGCGAGCACTCTGGCATTGTCCATATGCGGCGTTATCAATATTATAAGAGCTGGTGATCATGTAGGTATATGATTTGCACAAGTTTCACATCGAGGTTGCAGTTTACGTCAGTACAAATTGATTTGGTCCAGTCAATTAAGGTCCTACGTCGCTACGTTTTCGCGTTACAACTAATTGAAGTTGCTTAAAAAAAGGGGGATTTTAAATCATTTGTGGCACATATATGCCTCTGGGGTTCATGGTCACAAACATCTTGGAAACGAAGAAAATCAAAAAGGCAGACATTCAGGGCTCTGCATTATCATGGGACGGAGTAGTAAAAATGTTTTAAAAAAAAGCTCTGCTAAGTAATTTGGTTCTCACTGCGCCCATTCGATTCATTATCAATCCGTGGATACGAAAAAACATTAGGCAATCATTTTGCTCACTGATTTTTAGTGAGCAAATAATGTAAGTTGACAAGCCAGCGTCACCATGGTGGCAGACGAGGTCCTTCATGTTTTTTAGGGTATAATTATCACTATAAATAACGTCTGCCATGTGTGCTTATCATATACAAATTTTGCTCGCCAGCTCCCTAACTATATCAGCGTCCCGCCCGTTTGCCCCGGTCTATAAAATTAATAAAAGTATTTATTTAATTTTGTGAGAAGTGTTGGCCTGGTAGCTTGAGCGTGCGGCTCTCATCCCTAATTTCGTACGTTCGATCCCCGGCTGTGCACTAATGGACTTTCTTTCTATGTGCGCATTTAACATTCAAAAAAGTCGACGGCGTGGGTCAGGCACAGAATGCACACTTACTTGCCTATTAAATTAACAAATGATCATGAAACAATACAGAAGTCTGAGGCCGAGACCTAAATGGTCGTAACGCCATTCTTTTTTTATTTACTTTAAAATAATTATCATTTATTAAACTGTTATTTGAAACTGCCGCTACTTCATATTAAATTATGTGGTATTTGCTTTGATGGCTTCACAGTCACAGTATGTATCAACACTAACTTGATTCAGAGTCTGCAAGGTACCTACTCAAGTTCTTGTAACATATATTTTTAAATTAACTTGATAAGAAAAGTATTTTTTTAATTTATTTCTATGACATACACTCTAAACCATTTTTGTTAATAAAATTTAAAATCTTCTCTTTAATTGATTTTTGTTCTTCACTGGCAAACACATAATCCACTGCATTCAGTGCCAATTTGGCTAATTGTGGTGGTTGGAGACCAAACACATCCGCACATATTTTGTACTCTTGAGACAAAGATGTAGAAAAGACTCCCTTATCATCGGTCTGAAAAGTAAAAGTATTTCTCAGAGTTTTGTGTATTGTTGCCATATACAGTGATTAAATAATATAAATATGTACTTAGTATTTTGGATTAAGGGTATTACTATGATCTTTATTCACTAGCCTGGTAAAGAAATGGCTAAAGGTATTATGGCAGTTTTCTGAAGGAAAAACACTTACACATATGATTACTGGAACACTTGCATAGTATAGTTCCTTAAAATGGTGTAAATTATAATCCAAAATTGACTTGGTATTGACATTGCTAGTTAGACAAATTTCTGAAAAAATTATATTTTTACTTGAAGTAAAAATAATTTTTTTTTATTAACATTTTATACATTTAATAGTTTATCTCACAGATGTATTAAATAATGAATAGTTAAATTGTAAGGTTAATGAAAAATGAGATAGTTACCAACAGGTATTTGAAATTTACACAGAGCATCCCATGTTTCCTGTGTACCACCAAAGTTTGGGTGTATACAAACTCCATGACCAATACGGTCTGGGCGAAATCTTAACATTTGTAGTACCTCTTTGGGGTTGCATACTTCACCACAATGTAGAGTTATCTGTAACATTTATCTTAAATAAGCTGCATTAAATTGAAATAAGTATGATATACTATAGAGTACTCAAAATTACAATTGTTTTACACTGCCTACTATATGAAGTCATTAATAGCAAAAACATATTTACTTTTAAACCTGCACATCTAGCTTTTATCAAAGAAGGCACAAAGTCATCAAATTGACCTATAGTGGGGTCTCCACTTAATTCAATACCCACAATAACATCAGGATATTGTTTATAACAACTGATAGTTAATTCTGATATAGCTTCTGCTTCTTTAATTGAACTGTTTCTATTTATGGATACAATAAGTCTAGATTTGATTGCGAGATGTGCATTGCTTCTGTAATAAAAATAAAACATTGTTTTGATGAGGCACATCATTGAAAATTTTGTTGTCTGAATATATTTATGAAAATTACCTTAATGTCTCAGAAACAGTTTCAATATATTGTCTGCTTGTCATAAATGGTGTTTCTTTAGGTGTACTTCTCAATTCAATGTAACAGCAACCATCATCTTGAAATTCTTTAAGTGTTAGTGTTGTGGCTAAAGCCAAACTTCCTGGAGTTCTAGTCAGCCGATGAGCTATGTTGAAAACTTGAAAGCAACTAGATAATGACATTTAATTATTTAAAGAAATATAATATATATTAAATCCAATAGTATATGTGAATGTGTGTCACAGCCAGAGACTATTTAGTTATAATATAATATTTTCCATGCACACTTACTCTGATAAGTTCCGAGTGTCTCCAGCACCAATTTGAAATTCATCCAAAAAAGCGTCAGATGTGTCGGTAACACCGGTATCTGCATTGTATCTTTTAAGTTCAAGCAATGTACTCCGGCTTAAAGACCCATTTAAATGAGCATGTAACTCCTAAAATTGTTTATTGGAAATAATAAAATTTTATGGGGAAATGATAAATGATACAATTATGAGATATAACTTACAACTTTAGGCAATGCCGGGCAGAGTTTATTGAAGTCCATCATAAATAAGCAGCTAAATGTTGTAGACAGAACAGCAGTTGGCTAGAAAAGCAATTGATTCATAATTTATAAAGGAATATTAAAGTTATCCAGAAAAAATTAAAATCCTAGCAAATGCAGTAAATTGATGTGCTGACTATATAATAAAAGACACTCTTTGGTGCTGATTGCCGAGTGTCGGCAGTACCTACTTAAGGTCCCCTTTGTCTTACAAAACCAAGTATCAAAACTTAAACTTTACAAAATGGAGTATATAAATAATGGAGTATATAAATTATGGAGATATAATGTTAAATTTATTCACCTTCGATAATATTTTTTTTATAATTTTAATTTACTGCAATTGTTAAGACTTTCTTAAGACTAGGAACTAGAATAACGATAATTTATTTTAAAATATTTAATAAATCCCAAAATACTACATTTTTGATTTGATCGAGTAATGGGATAAACCTATTATGAAAAGAATTCAATTAAATGTATATTTATTACATTTTGTAATAAACTATAAATCGATTATTTATAAAACATTAATAAATCGTTTATACAAATATTATTTTTAAAAAATAGCACTTCGTGTTTTAATAGTTTTAGCGAACGTTTTACTTATAAGTTACCTATTTACGTAGGGATATAATGATACAATAAATCTTTAATTTTATTGTAAAATGTAAAAAATATTAGTTATTATATGGTGCTGTCGTATTTTTCAAAGAGTAAGTAGTGTACTGTGTAGTCTTGACTCTTTATCGTAAAGTCGCGGACGTTGCCTGTGGGTTCCTTCTAAGTGAAAAAAATTAAAAAAGCGTAAAAATTCACCTGAGTGAACAAATTTAAGTTATTATTAAATAATTAGTAAGGATCAATATATTTATCGATTATGGTACGTATCTATATATTTTTTTTCCTGAAATTGTTTTTTTTGTTACAAACATTGAATAATAATAAATGGATTACAGATTATGCCATAGAGTGTACAGACTACGGTACAGATTTGTACTATTAGCCAATTATAGTTTATTAAATAAATACTATTTTTATTTTTAACAATTAAATATACAGTATTTACAATTTATTTAAAATGTCATATTAAGAAAATTAAAAAGTTTGGTCCCTGGTGGAAGCGTATCTTCAACGCATGGGTGCATTTCCTCGCTGTAATGCGATGCAATACTTATTCGTTGAGACATAAAGCTCAGGCTCTAGGGTCACCGGTAATCTACCAAGCGCCAACTTAAATTTTTAATCAGCGCCTGTGCACTTGTGAACCCCACGGCCCAAGAGTCTCTTCTCCAAAGGGAACAAAATCGAAGTTTGAGGAAAGGCTCTAATATTTGAGCCGTTTATTTTTTTTCGCCTGCTCTGCTGCCGCCCCTGCTTCAATGCTTGTCTTGTTGAGACGGAGCAAACATGTCCACACAAGTAACATCCCATACCAGAGCGCGTCCCACGTCATCAAAGACATCCTATCCGGTCGCTTGCCATCGTCTCTAGCGATGCTAAGAGATTGCCGATTTGAATATTAAATAATTAAATATCAGTATTTACTAAAAACGCACAACGGACCTAATAAAGTAAAACTTTACTTTGGAACGGAAACAGTACAATAGTCAAACAGACAAACTGGAAGGACATTTTAATTAATAATAC
The DNA here is from genome assembly GCF_905147105.1 of Pieris brassicae. Lineage (NCBI taxonomy): Eukaryota > Metazoa > Arthropoda > Insecta > Lepidoptera > Pieridae > Pieris > Pieris brassicae. The sequence goes on along the minus strand of NC_059670.1, from coordinate 16,710,036 downwards.
GACTTTTAGTTTCCTTCTAGGCTACAGTATAAACATGTTTTTATTTACTGTAGTTCTTCAAAATACTCCATACCATATAGACAGGTTATATAGGTTTAAACAGTTTTAATTCAAATTTTGCAAATCGTTCTAGATCGTTGAATCCTTCTAATTTATAATGGAAACGAAATAACCAGTGATAGGTTACGAAGCTATGTTTTACCGATTAAAATGTTTAGTTCCTTTAAAACGTCTTTTACAATCACTCCATAATTACAGTAATTTTCGATTTATTATTATAAAATTTACATTATCTTTGTTTACAAAGTTTTTAATAACTTGGTAGTTTTAACAAATGTTTTATGACAAGTGATTTTTTTTCTCTTTAAGAGAATAAAGAGAAACACAAGTAACAAATCTGATTGCACCACGTAAAGTCTATGTATCTACACTAGGTATTTCGTTTGACACACAGCCTTACTATTTCCATACGAACTGTATTTTCGATAATACGAACCTGCAACACATTGGATCAATTCACGGAGAAAGAAACACCTGCACATCATCTCCTTAAGCCAGCAGCGCAATTTATGAAGTATGACCAAATCCTACCGCTCTTACCGTTATTCATTCCATATTATTCCATTGCAGTAACTCCTTTCTACCGTGTGTCAACAACACTCAACGCGCCGCATTCAGGCCACTCTCTCACTTTAGTTTTATCGTAATTACAAGAATTCCTCTCACATAACGCCATATCAGCACATATTTAGATGGTGGGTTGTGCCGCTATTAGTAACCGTAACAAGTATCCCTATGCTTATTATTCTATTTCGATGTAGGGATTTGGTTGCTCCGGCACATCATCAGCAGTCTTTTTTCACTTTGAGTACACGTGATGCAGATCTATTTTATGACAGTCTCCATCTAAGTCTCCAGGCGTAAAATGCTGCAGCCACTGTTGTTCTGTCACTAATATTAACAAGTAGAAATATATTAAATTTTTAAATTGCATAATCTAGTTTATAGTCATTTATTTTTATTGAATAATTTCTCTTCTCTTTTATCATTGTAATGCTGTGCAAACTTGTCATTTATGCACATGCATGCATTGTTTTTGTCGTGTGTTGTCTGTAAGTGTTTGTATGTATTCATTTCGATAGTGTGCCTAGTTAAAATAAATAAAATCTATATACGCAAAGAAAAATACTCATAAAAAGTTTTTTGAGGACTTAATAATTAATCCTACTGCATCCAATTAGCAAAGAATCGTAATATGCATAATATGTAAAAAAAAAGTCAAAAAAATATATGTCATCAAAAGTTTACAATAGTTAAATAGTTTACAGAGATAAAATATAAGACACCAATGATGTTATGAAAACATATTAGGTTCATAAATTTGGTATTTTATTTATGTATTATAACGTATGACCATTGTAATACACGAAGTATAATTATAATTGCTTCTATGCTCGATTTAATCTGTAAAGTTTTCCAAACAATAAAGTAAAGGTACACCACAAATCTTAATATTGTTTACGGGCAAAAACATTCCATTCATGCATTACCTACCCGTGAGTTAAGTTCGGTGGTGGTTGTTCGAGGGATGCAGGTGATGCAGTGTGTGGACTGACTTTAATTATTAAAAACATGAGCTTATAACCAACATAACATAACGTTAAAAAGAACTATTTTCTTTAAGGCTTCTTAAATCTAAGGGACACTTAAATATAAGTGAAACTTCGACATTTTTGGATATTGTCGGAATCAAGAATGAAATATTACAATTTATGAGTGTCGAAAAACTAACTTAATGTAACGTAACTTTGGCTTCAAGTGTGCGAAAATTGATAACATTTGGTTTGCGTAACAAAAAATAAATATGTATGTTACTAAACTAATGTTGATAACATAAGTTTAATTTTGTTTTAAAGACGTACAAATAATAACTAATAATGTGAATATAAACACTGATATGTTTTAGCTCTAATCATTCTACAAAACAAGTCGATAATACGTAATTATGATTCTAAAGGAAATAATTTTATTATGGTTGTGTATAAACAATATTCAAGCCCAACTAAACCATCCAGTAGTTATTAATACTTGGGCGTTTGTAAACTCTTCGATCGGAGGTAAGATTTCTTAACGAATTTATATTTTCTTAATTTAAATTGCTATTTATAATTCATTCCAAGTCAAATTAATTTGCATTTCAAACTACATTACAGGTTGACTATTTATCCGCAAATATATATTTTTAGCTTGGAATGTATTGGAAAAGGGTGGATCGTCGCTGGATGCAATTGAAATTGGAGCAAGTATTTGTGAAAGCCAGCAATGTGACGGTACTGTCGGTTATGGAGGAAGCCCTGATGAAAATGGCGAAACTACGCTTGATGCGCTTCTCATGAACGGGTAAACAATTATTCTAACTATATAAACTAACTTATTATAAATTAAATAATAAAGTTTATATTTTTTACAGAAAAACCATGAAAGTAGGCGCTGTTGGTTCTCTGCGTCGAGTGAAAAATGCTATATCCGTTGCGCGACATGTTTTAGAATATACGAAACATTCTATTTTAGTAGGAGATCTTGCTACCAAATTTGCAGTTCAGATGGGATTTAAAGAAGAATCTCTTAATACACAGCAATCAAAGCATCTTTGGATGAAATGGCACAATGAAAATAACTGTCAACCCAATTTCTGGATGGTAAAATACTAAAACATTATGTCGACTAACATGAATTAATTTATAATGCTCAGTTCGTCTAATCAAAACTCCGTGACCGACACACACTCTCGCGGTGGAGAATTCCTCTCGACGTCCTCCTCAGCACCCGGTATTCTGCACTTTTTGACCATGAGTCAGTAATTAACCGATCCGTACCGGGGTACATGGCGCAAATCAGCAAAGTCCCACACCCGCCGTTAACACTTAAGGGGCTCAACTCCAACATCAATGCTGGCTACTTTAACTTAGAGACCGCGAAGCCGGACTTGCTCTTCTTCTTTTTACCGAGACTCAGATTTCCTCCCCGGCTGATACTTCCTACCTCTCCTATCCGAGGTACAAATTGGAACATTCATTTGTGCTCACGGGAGTTTGCGTGTACGTCAGAGATCTGTTTTCGCCTCGGGACGCTTGAGGGACGGGTTGTTTGGCCTAAGACCTGCTACTGAGTTTCATTAAGGGACGCCAAGGCAAAATACAATATACCATCCGTATCATCTTGACGTCCGTCGTTCCACAACTGAGCGTTTCTTAAGGCGATTTCTGCCGGACACCACCACTATTTGGAACCAACTGCCCACTGAAGTATTACCGATCCAATTCGACTTAGGGTCCTTCAAGAGAGCGTACCAATTCTTAAAAGGTCGGCAGCGCGTTTGAGGGCCTTCTGGAAGTGTGAGTGTCCATTGACGGCGGTATCACTTAACATCATGTGAGCCCGTTTGCCGTTTGTAAAATAAAAAAAAAAAAAACAAAAATATTAAAGAAAGTAATTTATTTTGACATCAAGCGCTCTAGGTGTTTATCTGACTGGGATATAACATTATTTTCGATATGTATAAATAATATGTAAATGTGTTATTAACCTTAGGATGTCATTCCTGATGCAAAACAATTTTGTGGACCATATCAGCCAAAGGAACGATCACATCAGAAAACTCATATGTTAAAGGGAGATAGATATAATCATGACACTATTGGCTTGGTAGCTATTGATAGAAATGGCGATATAGCTGCTGGTGCATCTACAAATGGGGCTAAATACAAAATTCCTGGGTATGAATAAACTATAATTATAACACTTGCAGTCCCCGCGGTTTTACCCATTTTAATTTAAGAAACATGCAATGTTAAGAATATTGTAAATACCTACACATTATTTGTGTTGTAAATTAAGTAAACTATCTATCTGTTATTATATTTTATTACAGGAGAATTGGTGATTCTCCTATTCCTGGAGCTGGGGCATATGCTGATAACGATGTTGGAGGAGCTGTCGCGACTGGTGATGGGGACGTAATGCTAAGATTTGTCCCTAGGTATACTTTACAGTATTTAAGCTGCTCCTTTTATGTTATTTATTCAACATAGTATCATAAGTATACTTGTACTTTTAGTTTTTTGGCAGTAGAAGAAATGCGAAGAGGGGCAACACCAACAGAAGCTGCGACAATTGCTGTTAAAAGAATAGCAAAGTTTTATCCTAATTATATGGGTGCAGTCGTGGCGCTGAGGATGGATGGGGAATACGGAGCAGCTTGTCACGGTTTGGGTGGAATGCCGTTTCCATTCGTCGTTCGTGATAGTACCATGGATAAATCTAAAATAGTTTTGGTTGAATGTTCTTAATTTAAAGCGATAATTTGTTGTTATCTTTATGCTTATTATTATATGCTACACCAATAATTCAAATAAACATTTGCTTTTAAACATTGATTTTATTTAAGTCGTAATTTTGTGTTGTGGAAATTTTGTTACCAACAATGATGTTGATGAATAAAATTTACTTTCAATTATGTTAAGTAACCTTCAATAGTATCAACTCGGACTTTTACCTAATTTCGATAAAGATATTTAACAAACAGTTCTAAGTTCGTTTAATAAATGCGAAGTAGGAAGGTACGTAGCGCGTTCACATCACAAACTTATCGCAAGATTGGGAAATATATCAAATGCAAAAAATCTATTTTGTAGTCAAGATTGCTATTATAGGAGAAGCCAACACTTTGCTTCTCCTTTGATATTTTTATATAAAAAGTAAGTTAAGTAGTTAAATAAAATTAAGACGGAATATCGGTTAATAAAGCCAGAGTTAGTATTAGTTAGTTATTTATGTTTTAAAATTATGAGCAACAATCAAAACGACACAGTTATATTACGCTGATTTACTTTATATGATTATATTATTATGTAATTCAACAATGGAGTAAGAACAACTCAAAAAGAATCTTATCAATTCTTCTTTCAGATTTTTGACGTCGATTAATTATTTATCATTGTTTATCTAAGCTTCATTTATGTAGGTTACCTACACAAAACTACGTAGTTAACACTGAAAATGTTTAGAAAATGAAAAACGGCTTAATGTAGAAAGTTGCCAATACTTTTATTGTTTTTAAGTTTCTTCTCTACACATCGTCGCATTCGATGGAACCATTGAGAAAAGCAGTGGGCCCATTCTTCCTTAGGGGTCTCTTCTATGGCATTTTCGTACGCTTTCACCGCATGTTTAGTCGCAGGGCGCCAGTTCAGGACTGTATGGCGGATGACTCATTATCGCGACTGCCATAGTCAAATAGTCAACAGTCCGTTTTGCCGAGTGAGCTGAAGCATTGTCATACCAGTCTGCAGTAACTATCCTTCCATCTTCTAGCACAAGTGTCACGAACTGACCTTTCCGACCAAAGAATGAGACAATCATCTTTTTCCCTTGAATTCTTCCTTTCTTTACTTTAGTTGGCCGATCCTCGAAAGGAAACACCCACTGAGCCGATTCTCTTTTGGTTTCGGGTTCGTAGAAATATATTCTATTCGTAGCAATACAGCAATAAGTAATTCTAAGCTTGCATCACGATGCGACGATGTCAAATACAGCATTTGAGTCACAGCCGTTGAACTAACATTTGGCGACACCAGTCCATGCGAAGGTGTTTCTGGTCGTCGGTACCTGATGGATTTCCCAACTTTACATTACTTTAATATGGGAAATTCATCAGGTACAAAGCTTCCTGACGCCTAAATGTTTGTGTAATAATTATTGAACTGGATTCATACTAATGCTCAGGCTTGCCCGTATCATGCGTTGCACAGCACTGATCTTATCTTCAGTAGTCGCTGTTAAAGGACGTCATTGAGATTGCTACATTCACGCTTAAACTCGTTAAATCAATTGTAAATAGAGGCACGAGATGGGGCTTCATTAAGAAATGCTAATCGCAGCCTATCATAGCTTTCTAGTTGAGTAAGCCCACAACGAAAGTCATAAATCATTGACCGAAAATTTTATCTCTTTTGGTTAATTTTCAGGTGTAACAAGATATTTGCCGCCAATTCACAAAAACAAATGAATGCAATATACTACATAAGGTTATTCTAAAATTGAAATTCAAAAAGTCTTCATTAGCAATGTTTCTAACTGGCCAGTTCTAAATATTTAACACTAAGTACAGTCATTATGGTTTTCTAGTACTCGACATCCGACGGAGTGTAGGGAGGCCTAAATTCTTCCACTTGTCTCTCATTCCTCAATGATTATAATTATCCATTTTAACTACGTAAAACTTAATTAGAATTTATTAAAAATATTACGTTCAAGCAACTTCTAAATTTATTTCCGTTAAAATTACTTTATGACCATGACCAGCAAATATATTTAGACGTCCTTTTAAAAATTAAAAATATCTTAAATTGTATAAAATGACCATATAATTTGAATCAATAATAGTATAATAAGTTACAAGGGTTTTTAAGTAACATTTTTCTTTCATGGGTTTATTATTTATGAAAATGAATGTCTTGCAAAAACATAGAGAATATATATAGAGAAACACTTATACACACCTATGCATCAACAGACTGATTCAGAACTTCGATTTTTATTACTTAAACACTATAAAGATATACTAATCATCCAATTAGGGCTTTCACTAAAAGCTGTTATAAATAATCTTCTGAAGAAATTTTGAAAGTTTGAAAATTAAAATTATATTACATTGTAATAGTGTCTGGCAAAACTATATTCTTTTCAATAAAACAGGTAAACCAATAAAAAGCGAATTTATTAATAATTAGATTATGGGATATTAGCAAGGTAATCTTTAACATGTGCTGGGTCCAGTCGGCGAAAACCGGCTGGATCACATATACCAATTTCAATATTGTCAGCTGTCATTTGACCTTCAAATCCTTCTTTTAGAGTTAATATTGCTGTGTGAACCGCATCATCTAATTCTAAATCTTCTGTATATCTGCAAATAACCATATTTTCAGTCTAAATATTGTTGTTTCACTTTATAAATATTAGTAGTACTCAGCCATTTATTTTTACGACAATATGAATAATGGTGTAAATATAGGGTAGATTAAAAAAAATATGTGTCTTAAAGCCTTGACAAAGGCGTGATAAATGTGGCAGTTTAAATCATTAACTTTGTTTAGTATAGTTGTATTTATTATTTTGTTTGTTTACCTTTTCTCTAAGAAAGTCTTTCCATTGTTGAAGTTTTTTCCCATTGCTGTTGCCTTCCATGCAAAATAGGCCCCAGAAGGGTCACATTGGAAAAGGTATGGCCGGTCACCATCCCAACCACAAATTAGGAGAGAAACACCAAATGGACGCACACCTCTGAAGACACATAATTATTGATTAGATCAGTCCAAACTCTATGATGACATTTTAATTCACTGCTGTCATTTTAGGTCACATTATAATAGTCATACATAATAGGGATATGGAAATATTTCATAAAAATTTAAAACATTAATTGATTGTGCTTTTGCTTACATCACCCGACACATGCCATTCTATATTTGTTTACTTTAGATGTTGCAGTTATGTCATACATATTTTCAATCTAAATAGCTATACACTCACTGCAAAAATCTTACAAGTATTGTATCATACTAAAGCATACTACAGAAATAAAGTTTTAAACTATCTATCCAATTCCACATTGTGTTTTGACCAATGGTGACATGTTTTATAAGTTGGGATTACTTCTCTTATTTTACATAATATTTTGGGTTTAAACATGTAACTTAGAGATAAAAATTTGAATCAAATTTAATGCATTCTTCAATTCTTGATGTTCCTCAATAAATTTTTCTATGTACAGTAAAAGCTCCCTATTCACGGATTAAAAAAATGCAACCAAATTTCTTTATTCGCGGATCTAAAATTTCATACAAAATTCAAATAGGTGTTTAACGCAATATCTTTTGCAAGTGCCGTGAAATGGTACCGCCGAGCGCTTTGACCTCAGCCGCTTTTGTCGCCTTTGCCGCAAACACCGCGGTCGGGTTTTTGAGAATGTAAACAAACAGAAAGAAAGCAACCTTATTTCTGAAAGAATAAAGTATATGTATTTTTCAATGTTGCTGTTCCGTTCTTTGGTAAAAGCCGCTTTGCCTATTTTATAGTTTTATCTTTCACATTCGTTAAAAAAATTGTGATCGAGGTAACACGTCTCTACTGCTCTCTTCGTTCTTCGTAATTAATAATGTCAACTAAAAAATTGAGTAACGCGTTTCGACACGAAAAAATATAGGTTACCGCTTAAAGTGAAAATAGAAATGCTTGTTCGTTTACGCCTTGGAGATTCATTTGCATATCCATATCACGCTCATTCAATATCAACGAATCAACTGTACTATCAATAAAAAAATCCGAAGAAATTTTTAAATTTGTTAAATTCACAGCCCATTGAAGAAGAGGCTTCAACTAGCACTGAAAATGTGAAAAAAAAATCTCTGAAAAATCTTAGTGAAGGTTTAAGAATGGCAAATGAGCTTTGCGATTTCTTTATGAACATTGATCCATCTATGGAAGTCTTAATTTTAAGAGGCACTTTGCTAATGCAACTGCTGAGTTTTAGTATGAATTGAAGGAGCTATTAAAAACTGCCAAGCAAGAGAAAATAAAAAAATTCTTCAAACCATTGCCTAAGCCTGATAATCATTACATAATCAAAATGATCAATGAAACATAAATAACATCAATAAAATTGATTTTCTTATATATTTGTGATTTTTATTTTGGCACCTAGGAACATATCCCCTATAAATCCATATAAATTACCATTCTGTATTCACAGTTTCTGTATTCGTGGCATATTTATGGAACATATACCCCACAAATAAAGAGATTTTACTGTACTTTAGAATTGATTATGGAATTAAATGTGGAACATGAATTGATAAAATTTTATAGCATTTTCGTTAAATCAAATTAATACAGTCAAAGGACAGCCAATGAATCAACAAAAGATCATGTTACTTATTATAAAGTTTTGTTATTTTTCATAAATTTTAAACATATCAATGACAGTTCTCAGAACTTACCCAGACTGAGTATACTCCTGCATAACAGTAGCCAATCGCTGTACTAATTGTGCTGTGGGTATTGGCTCATGGTACATGAGATAATACTGCTGAGCCATCTTACGGGCCTGTGTAACAAGGAGGCGGTAGTCAGGACCCATTCCTGAGTATACCATGCCTGAAATTGACAAAAGCTTAAGAAAGGTCTTTCTACAATTCACAACATATATTACCACACAGTAAATAACATCTCATGAGGAATGTCATGAATGTGTTTTAAATCTTAATAGCATTATGTATTCACATTTTTTCATTCATTAAAGAAAAAGATGTAATGACAAAAGACAGTGGCCATGCATATGTCTAATCGAGTATTCATGTGTAAATAATTTTTTTTCAGGAAAATTTTATAGGAAGGGACTTCTTCACATCTTAGGCACTAATGTTTTAATTTTTTATTGACAACTAAATATAATGTTACATGAGAATATCGAAAAATTACTTACCAATATGGCCAGTAATCATCTCAACTTTGTTAACACTATGTTCATCATATAAAATGCTCTTATGTTTGTTTTCTGTCGCGATTACAACTCCATTTGATGCTGAAATACATAATTAGCTAATTATAAACAACTCTATCCAATGAAAGATTGTTTCACAAACGTTTCTTTCTAATAATCTTATTGATATCCTTTCAATAAGTATAAGGCAATATTCTGTTCTATATACTACATGAACATTCTATATACACCAGATTGAAAGCCTGTCTGTACTCATTACTATAGCAGATAGGTCATACAAAGAACATGTTTTATTTACCCAATGTCTCTATGATAATTATGTTCTAACATAAAACAATAGGATTTCAAGGTTGGTTAAATGTTAATTCAATATATTTCAGTTGGAGGTTTGAAAGACCAAAAACAGATATATGTATGACTTGAACAAATAATTTAACGTTCGGTTTCTACAGTACACTATTTAATAACCTAAATTAAGATACATACCTTTAATTCCGACGGAGGTACCGCCAGCGGCCACAGCTGCTAACGCATATTCGATTTGCACCAACTTTCCTGAAGGGCTGAATAAAAATTACATTGACTTTATGCGTTATTTTTATAGACATGACTGTGCAAGACTTTGTAACTTTTATTTTTTAAGGAATATAGTTTAATTCTCAGATTATTTTAATGTCTTATATGCAAATATAACAAATACTGCGAATTTTACACAAATTCAAGCCATACATGGCGTAATAACATAATTACATACCTAAAAGTTGTAAGAGAAAAACTGTATCGTTCAGACGCCATGATTACAAAGCGAATTGTCAAATCTTAGCAATAAAACATTGTCATACCTAACGACAATTAACAAAGTCAAAACGTTCAGAAATAGCATAGAAAGCAGACATGTTTTAAACTAATAATTTAAAATATTGTATAATTTTATAATGTTTTACCGTAACCATGTTTAATTATATGTACTAGTAAGATTTTAGGTATTCTTTTTCCAATACTTAAATGAGCGTATAATTAAGCCCGGACTTTAGACAAAAATATTATAAGTATGATGGTTTTGGTTTGAAATATTTTATTTTTGGAAATCTATAAAATACCTCTCGTATTTTCTTTGGTATTTTCATTCAAGTTTTAACTGTCTAATGTCGTTTTAACTAGGTTAGAATCTTGTCAATAATTTATATTTCCGAAAAATTTTAGGCAGGCACGTCATCAACAGTTCATAATATTCCTATATATTATTTTCATAATAAAATGTGATTAATTAAAATTTTATTTGAAAAAGTTTCTAAGTATATTAATTGACTTTAGCAAAATTTTCACAGAACTTGAGCAAATTTTATGTAAGGCTCGTTGGCAACCCTAATAATTGAATAGTGAATTAGTGATCAAGAATCTGCCATTTTGAATTTGATCGTCATATCTTGTTCACGCATCTACGTAAGTAAACCTTTAATAAAATATATTTTTTTATTTTGGATTAAACATAGAAATATTATAAATTAATAAAATTCTAATCTTATAGTACTGTATTGCATATTATCAAGTGTTTGAATTTTAAAAGGTAAATTTTTTAGTAACCTTACAAATGGCCACGTGCTTATTTATATGATGAGAAATTGTAAATTAATTCATTCGTGGTATCTACCATAGTGTTTACACAGTGATGGCTTTTATGCGTCTGATAATTAAAGCATATGATATAGTAAAAACCGTTATTTGCATTAGGCTACATAATATGCTTTGTTTTACAGAATGGCGGACGCAGCTCCAGCCGGTGGACGTGGCGGTTTCCGAGGTGGCTTTGGGTCTCGTGGTGGTGATAGAGGCCGTGGCGGTCTCCGTGGACGTGGACGTGGTCGCGGCAGGGGCCGCGGACGTGGAAAGGAAGATCAGAAAGAATGGGTGCCGGTCACCAAACTCGGACGACTTGTTCGCGAGGGAAAGATCGACAAACTGGAAAGCATCTATCTGTTTTCGTTGCCCATCAAAGAATTCGAAATCATTGACTTTTTCTTGGGCGCCTCGCTTAACGATGAAGTATTGAAGATCATGCCTGTTCAGAAGCAGACCCGTGCCGGTCAACGTACCCGATTCAAGGCATTCGTCGCTATAGGAGACAATAATGGCCACATTGGTCTTGGAGTGAAGTGCAGCAAAGAAGTAGCAACTGCAATTCGTGGTGCTATTATCCTTGCTAAACTCTCTGTTCTGCCTGTGCGAAGAGGTTACTGGGGTAACAAGATTGGAAAGCCACATACAGTACCATGCAAGGTATACGCAAGCTATTTTTGGGTTATAAATAAACCTTCTTGAAATCTGTTTGATGATGATCAATATTTATCTTTTCATTCGTGGTATCCACTTGAGGCTTGTCCGATGAAGCTTAGATGCGTCTGATTTTCTACAGTTAACCTCTTAGTAATATTTAAACTCTACACGAAATTAACAAATTTAATTTATTTCCAGGTCACAGGAAAATGTGGTTCAGTAACTGTGAGACTGATTCCGGCTCCACGTGGAACTGGTATTGTGTCTGCCCCAGTTCCTAAGAAGCTTCTTCAAATGGCTGGTGTTGAAGACTGTTACACATCTGCCCGTGGTTCAACTGGGACTCTTGGAAACTTTGCAAAGGCCACATATGCAGCTATTGCTAAGACCTATGCCTACCTGACACCAGACCTGTGGCGAGACATTCCCTTGACCAAGTCACCCTACTCTGAATTTAAAGTCTAAAATTCTTAAATAAATGCTTTGACTTAATTCTGGTTTTTGTATTTCTAAATCTTCATGCTGCATTATAAGTTGCAGTATTTCTGGCCTTATTTATACAGAGTAAACTTGAATGACACTGAAGGAACTAAGTGGAAAGAAAAAGTTTACCTCGGACTAGTGTTAATAATTAAATAAAAGAACAATTCCTATTTGAATGCTATTGCGTAGTCTGCTGTTTTCATCTGATGTCTTGCTTTGCCAGTAATTTAAGTCGAAATTTGTCTTTATAACGATAATTCGGGTAACTAATTTGGTAAGTTTGTAAAGTACGATTTATTATTTAATTGTCATTACTGAGGGTGGAATGTTACTTGGAGTTTAAACTGTATATATTTGTTATGTCAGGTTGTAGTTAACAATATACATACAAATATGCAAACAAATATTTCCTGAAACTTAAGTGACTGACCCCTTTTAGTTTTTTTTTCAATTGAATTGATCAATCAGTCGAGTGATTGAGTTTGCTGCTTTAGCCGAGTTACAAAATTGTTAAGAACAATTTGTTTTATATTATAGACATGTAACCTTACCTTTAGTAAGTCATGTTGAGGGAGGCTAGAATAAACCAACAACCAGTTAAACCATTTCTATCATTTTTTTTCAACTAATGTGTAGACAACAGAATGGTTCATTTGCAACTTGAGAGTACCTTTTGTATAAACTAACATTTACAGAACATGAGAGTACATTTAAACAGCTTCTAAGCTTTTTGTTCTGAGAAATAATAAAGGGGGGGGGACCTCAATTATAAAAAAAAATGTGATTAATTAGTCTCATACTATTATATAGTTTACTTGAATATTGATTGACAAACTGGAAAAAAATATTAAGGCTGCAATAAGCAATTAATATGTTGAGATTTGAGCAATAAATAAGATTCATCTGGCATACACAAACTTTTCACCAGTGGCATCTCAATAAAAATGGTGGTATGATTTGTAGGAATCACAAATCTGCCTACAATACCTTAGAATGATCATTCTTAATAAGTTTGCTGCCAGCTAGTTTATAAATTTTCACAAAGAGGATTGTTCGTAGGTAAATTTTAAATAAATACACATAGTTATGTTTTGTTAAATTCTTTTACTTCTCTTTCAAATAAATTTAAGGTGTGATCACAGAGCCTTTGTAAATCTTTAAGACCTCTTTTTAGGACTTCTAAAGCTGGGGTTTCATGTGTTTGTATCCTAAAGTGTATTTTAGACTCAGCAGGATGAGGTAATGTATATCCACAGAATTGAACATCCTCACTGTAAAAACAATTGTTACATTAAATACTCATTATTTAATTTTATAATACTTACTTGATTATATTTATACTTACTATCTATCAACAATGCATTTTAAAGCATTTCCTAATGTATGAGTTTCATTTTGAATAACATAGGTACGACATGTTAGACCAGAGTCTTCATCACCAGGTAGCTGTAAAAGAAAAAAATATTTCTATGCAACTAGATATTAGGTACGCTCAGATCAATAACTTGCCTTTCTTCAGGACCGAAGTTTTCCTGACCAAATGATTGCTGAATAGTATCAGTTTTTAGTTTTAAAAGAAATGTAATATAAGTACTTGTATATTTAGACATATATGTACCGGGTACAATTTTATACCATAAATAACAAAAAAATGCGAAGTATTAAGTTTGACATCAAAAGTGTGGAGTAAATATGTTTTATTAACCTAACACAGTTTGTGATTCGAGTAAATTTTAACATATTTCAATGCTCAATATACCTCTGAAATTTTCATTATGAAAGACAATTGTACTAAATATAATTTATTTCCTGAACACAGTAATAATTTTAAAATTAGTTTGTTATTACAAAACACATTTAATTTGTATAAATTTTGAAATATATGTTGATTTGTTTTGACGTACAACTTTCTGACAATTGACAGCGAGACATTATGATTTATGATCAATGTTTATAAATAATTGTTGAATAATTAATTTTCATTTATCAAAATACCATATGCTGTAGTGCGTAAATTGTTTCGTATTAGAATTTGTATAAATTATCTAAATCCAGTTTGGAAAACAATTGGTAATACACTGTGAATTCACCAAAAGATGACACTGCCTCCAATTTGCATAAAATTTATTTTTAGTTTATAATTGACAATAGTGGGTAAGATGGCGCTGTCAACAATTTGACAATTTTCTTCGTGATCTAGTGTCCGTAATCTGCATCATTTTATATTAATTAATTTTCATATAGAGTCAAATTATTAGGTTGTCTATTATTTAGGCTAGAACAAAAGGGTTTTTTTGAGTAACAGCTGCTGGTTCTTATATAACAAATTAAATATTTAACTGTTTAAGGTTGTATTCCAAAACGTATTATTTTTAGGTACATATACTAAAGAGCATATTAATAATTTTGTAATTGTGTGTGCTATATCTTTATACAAGCTGTCATCAGTGACAAATATCACTCTGGTTTTTGGTACCACCAATAAAAAGCAATAAATCCTTAAATTAAATTTTTATTAAAGTTGGCCAAGTTAAATAAACAGCTTGCCCTAGACAGGATTTAATGGCATAGGACAGATAGAAGAAGTCGGGGTTCTGACCCCCTTCCTGAACAAATAAACAGGTGGAGACGGGAAGCCCAAGTGACCGTCCTCCGGAAAAGGATGGACGAGTTTTGTAACTCTAAATCACAAGATCACAAGAGAGTCTGGCCAATTAAGTGTAGAGTCCAGTGCTCAACTTGTGGGTAAATAGAAGATAGGGGGCACTTTCTTACCGAATCGTTCAGGCCCTCACAGGCCATGGATGTTTCGGTAGATACCTTCACAAGGTCAGGAGGGAGGCTACCCCCGTGTGAGTCGAGTATAGTTTCGCAGACGATACAGCGCAACACACTCTAGAGGTTTGTCCGGCGTGGAGCTCTGAACGCAGCTTACTAACCTTCAGATTGGATCTGTCGCTTCCAGTCATAGTGAAAGCTATAGTGGAGGCTGACAATGACGGACCGTGGAAACCTTTCAAAGCGTTCTGTGAGGCCGTCGTAACACTTAAAGAGAATGCGGAGAGGGTTCGGGCGTCTGGGCGCCGACCCTGAACGCAAAAAAAAGGCCTGGAAGACGAAGACATGATTACACACGTACTCCACTGTGACCTTCGCACTGAATTGGGCAACTAGGAAGTTGAGCTCGCATAGCAGACGCTTATGACGGAGTCACGGATTCAGGGAAACTGTTACCGCGCCTCCCGTCCATAGCGAACAGATGGGGCTGTTGGTTTTAGTGAGTAGGTGTCACTTGCACCATACGGACTGTACCCCACACTCCCCGCGTCACTTTTAAATCGTTGCCCCGGTACGGGGTTCAGTAAATTGATTTCCCAACAATAAAAAAAAAGTTAAATAAACGGCTATACATTTATATCATATCTATTTTTAAGACGCAGATACAGAACAGTAGTAAAAGTTGTGATTCGTAAACAATAATTATATTTCTTAATTGAATTGATCTAAGAGTAAAAGTAAAAATTTCTTTAGGCAAGTAGGTTCACCTTGCTTCTCTGCACATAGACAAACCTTAGCGTTGGGGCTTAGCTTTAATCTTATTTACGCCCTTTTCTCACTAATTTATTACCTGTTTTAATTATTCTAATTAAAATTCCTCTTAGGCTTAACAAGAGATTCTTGTTTAATCACTGGCTCGTACCTATTTAAATTTGAAGTAACCATTAATTTACTGATATTATTTATGCTTATTGGTGAACATTTTATAAGGAATAAGGCCTTATTTATAATGATTTACAAATACTTGGAAAAGATACTGCCCACTGTCAGAAATAAAGAAAAACAGGAACTTGAAAATGTTTTACAAAAGAAAAGTATTTGATGCCTGTATATTACCGTGCCTGATATACGCATGACAACGATACGATACGAACGATATACAAACAAGAAAATAAACTAAGAGTATGTCAGAATAGTATCGAAAGGAGTGTTCTAGGTCTGAAATAGAAAGATAGGGTGAAACTAGAATGCTGTTACTTCTAGTAAAAGATTGAAATGGAAATGGACAGGACACATTATGAGAGAAGATAAAGATAAATGGACGAAGAAAGTGACGGAATGGCTTCCTCGCTATAACAAAAGAAAACGAGGAAGACAAATAAAAAGATGGGAAGATGATGTGCGAAGAGTAGCTGGTCCTATGTGGATGCGTAAATCTAGAACCAGAGAAGAATGGAAGTCAAGAAAATTTAAAATTTAGAATTATGTAAATAATTATAAGTTTTAATAATAATACATAGCTTTAATCCGTTCAAAAAGCTTTCTTAACGTGTAAAAGCTATTTTAACAAAAGACAATACTAGAATGGAAGTCCTTAGAGGAGGCCTATGTCCAAGGACAAGCTGTTTAACTAAAACCAACCGGCTTGCCGATTAATTATTAGTATTTCACGTTTCTTATGTACTATGTTTGAAAACTACAGCAATAAAGGCTTTTATTATTATTATTAAGTCCTTATTTAATAATATGGCCTAATTAAGGCGGAAATTGTATGTAAAATTACTAGGTTCAGTTCCAGTCGATGTGAACATTGAAAAAATGATATTGAAGTTTAAATTATTAAAATAAAAGGTAAAGTAATAAACTTTTCAAATAAAACGCTTTTGTATCATTTTCAAAAGAAGCTTTAATTAAGATAAGGGTTTTAATAGTATTGAAACAATAACGAAAAGGGATATTTTCCTTTGTTTAGCTTTTGCTATTACTCGATGTATGATATATATTTGTACTCTGTGTATATTTATATCTTTAGATCTAATTGAGTTTCTTTAATAACTGGCCGCAGGTTCTCATCAGTAAACATCCTTCTATGCCTTTTAATCATAAATGACAGAAACAGAAAACCGTTTTTTCCCTGCAAAAATGCGAATCTAGAATTCGCGTTATATAAAAATTATTTTAATGAAAAGGCCGTACCACCAAAATTGAGTGGTTATAATGTAATGGTAACAATTATTTGGATTGGGATAGTTTTATATAGAATCTATAAATATTCACTGTGAGACCAGGCCTCAGTCATGACCCCCAAGAACCCCCTGGATCCGCCTTCGCTCTCAGTTGTAGGTTATGCAACAAAATCAATTATATAATTGGATGTAAGCACGGTGAGCAGGCAGATGATTTATGACTATAGTTGTGGAAGTTTATACTTCATCATAATTAGGAAAATTTGACAAAAACACCAAATAATTCAGTGCGTCATTTAACCTAGAAGTAACCAGTGACAGCTAACTTCCGGTATCACAAGAAGAAAGGTAATAATTATAATAGTGAATTAAAATCTACAGTATGTTCGCCCTAGGACCAAGCCCTAAATATTGATTAAAAACCCATAAAGTTTTTGTTCACACTCGGTTCGAAAGGTAATTTCAAATGTGCATCATACATTTCCACAATACTCTTGAGTATTGTTTCGGAGGATTGTCGGAGTATTTTTTAAATAGCTTTTGATATTTCACGCTTGGATTTTATATTTGGTTTAGTTTGTTGGTTGGGTTCTATGTATATAAATTGTATACAAAAGTGCGTCATTTAAGAAAGAAGAAAAAAATCTGGCATAAAGTGGAGTACTTGCACAAAGTACTAAATAAATATATTTTCAAAAAATCTCACAGGACATCGTAATTCCACCTAAACTTGGGGAGAAAACCCTTAACTAGACATCACGGGATTATAAGTAAAATAAATACGAAAATTATAAGTTCTAGAAAAAAGATACAAGAGTGTTTTATTGTCTACCATATTGGTTGTTGATTATTATTAATATCTATAAAAAATGTTACATTTTGCGATATAATTTATTACCTTTAGTTTACTGGTTAGACGCACGTATCACAAAACTAAGCTCGTTTAATGCTTATTATAAACCTGGATAAACTCACACTTGGATGCGTAAATCGTTAAAGTTAACGGTGTACATAAACACTGTAATGTAAGGTAGGGCCTTTTATTAAGTCGACCTCCGAGTTTACCTGACGCTAAACCACACCTATAATGTCAGGGATTCCATCAACTTGACACAATATGAAACAAACATGTACCTTTTAATTAAGATTAACATGCTATGTATAGGCACGAAATTATGTATTTAATTAAAAGGTTTAAGTTTGCAAACATCTTCAGATAGTAACTTCTGTATTAGAGATTGGATATACTATGCGTATTTGAACTTATTTATGAAAATATACACTTTCATAAAAAGCGGTAAATATAAAATATATTTTAAGTAGTTTGTCGCATACGACATACGATTATATACAATATACATACATACTGTTGCGTGAAATTAGACATCGTTTTGAACACATATATCTATTTAGAATTGATAGTGATTTTTTAAGTACATATTTCTTAACAATATTTTCGAAGTATTTCTTATTAATTCATATTTTTATGAGGGTTCCGGCTTAAATAAAAGCTTTCAATATAATTTCTATATAAAAAAATGTTAGTAATTATTTGCTACTTGTATCATCTCTATTTTACTATGATTAATAATAACAAGGTAAACATACTTCTAGAGTCTGTGTGAAAAGAGAACTGTCGTAATATTTGATATCGCGGCAGTGCTAAATAACTTTTTTTGTTTAGTTGACATTACTGTTACATCATTATAGTTGGACGGAAACATGTTGATGCGTAATATGAATGTTTATAACTAACCAAAGTATCTATATAACTTTTATTTAAAAAAAATTACGTGTACGAACATACGCTGATCACTTGTTTGTACATTATTCATATACGAAAACTAAAAACTTGATAAAACACGTAAACCGTGTCAATTACTCGTATCCTAGTAACGGCGCTAGACGTAAAACTACTAACAAAGCCCAAAAGTTTTGCTAAAATATGACAACCCATGTTGACAGTATTCGGCAAAATCTGTATCTAAAATGTTGTATGACTTTTATGACAATCCGTAACTTTTCTGTGTTTATATTGTACAAATTTTTCAGTTTCTTTTATACACATTTATTTGTTCCGATATTTCACGCTGATATAGTCTATGATTGTCCAGTTTGACATGTTAATTGGCAGTTTGATAAAAAATAGTAATTATCATTTCCATCCATGAAAGTTAGATAGGCAAAAGATGGTGTTAATGGACTATATTTATTATTATGGTCTCGGTAATGTAAATTTAATTAAATGTTGGTCGGCGTTAAGACATGGCACGTAAATATAATATCTAGCTTGCGTAAGTGATAAGTATTATCATGAAAGTGATTTTACATCTTTATTCACATTTTATTTTACGTTAATAGGCCTCAACTGCTACATCAGCTTAATCGTAAACTTGGTATGAAACGTTACTGGATCTGGTCTTATCCATTATTTCACGTTTAATGAGTCCTAACATTCTGAAATTTACATTATATTATCTCTTAGATTATTTAGCTACTTTGTAGTATATTAATAATAGGCATTAGTCGATTATAAGTAGGTTATTGTTAAGTCTTAAGTAGGTTAAGTAGTTAAGTAGGTTCAGAATGTGGTGACTAGATAAAAAAAATATTGAAAAATCCTTAGGTTAATTAAGTACAACGATTTTGATTATAAATTTATTATTTAATATATATTTTATATATAAATTTATTAATTTATTAAAAGCGGAAACATTTAAGGGTGATTTAATTTACGACGGATATTCGTAAAATTTGAAATCGAATGTACAAGTAAGGATGGTAAAAGTGTTTCTCTTATTTAGAAATAAAAAGTATTACATATTTAAAAAAAACGATGAGCGGAATATGTTCTAATTAAGACGTGTCATTATTGACTATGAAGAATGTGTGTTCGTTCGTCAAAGGTGCTATAAAATTTGAATGGCATTTTATAAATGGGACCCGAGACGGTTTTCACGCTTATCATCCAACCCTTTTTACGGTAATTATTATACTTCATGTCATTTACAATGAGCTTAAAGGGTATTCTGTTTTATGCCATCCATTTGGTAAAGCGAATTATCTAGAAATATGCCTGGGAGCTTTAGGCTGTAATGAAATATGATTAGAAAATATTTACGATAAATTTCACTTTCTTTGAGTTCTCTTAAAGGCCTTAATTGAATATTTAGTGCCGTTATTCTTGTTTAAATTGAAAAAATAGAATGAATATAACAGTTTGTTGTTTGAAAATACGTTACTAATTAACAGTCCCTTTCAGTTTTTACGGGCTTTAAGCTCGACTAAACTTATTATGTAGTTAATGAGCAACATATGATCGTAAAAATATCGTTATTGCTATTTATTGGTTTGCTCAAGCAATGATATAATTTTTTTTAGTAATGGTTCTAGCGGAGAGACGTCCTGTACACATGTCTTAAATACAAAACATCCCACTACCAACGTCGAAACCTCTTGTACAGGTAGGATTTAGAAGGAAAAATGTACAAACACACATGGTATTTTTTCATGGCTAGGATCTATACCTTGGCCTAAGTCCTGGCCAAGCCGTACCTTGATTTCCTTTACCATGGATCAATTAATAATTACAAATAGAATCACCGAACCCAGAACCTTATGGTTGGGTTAAATCGAATGAACTATTTACATATATACAATACATACAAAACATATGTATACAATATACAAGTAATATTTACAATTTATATTACAAGGCTGCACAAGACCGTGGCTGCTTGTAAGTCAGAGACCAACTTGTAATTTAATCAGTACATTTTATTGATTACTAACTCGGTCTCGACTGGAAACTTGGAACCGACTGTTACTGAATAGATCAGACAGTAGACAGACAGCAACTCTCACATATATGAAATTACTTTGGTTCGAGAAATATGTTATCTATAGTTTATCCGTTCCCGAATTACGAGTTCGTAAAAAACGAATAAGGTTTTATTAAAACTGAAATAAAAAGTATTCTAAAATTTAAAAAAGACGTCTCTTTGATCTGGTGTGTGTGCTTGACTGCGATAACAATTAATAAATCAAAAACATGATATTGTCAAAATAACCTTTTTTTTGTCCGATTATAAAATAATTTGATTAACCCATAACACGTAGGCAGTGTGAAGACATGTTGTGTTTAAATAAAACTAATTTACATAACGCGTCTCGCAGATTTTCGTCAATCGCGGTTAGCGAGATATATATTATGGTGTAATTAGAAATAGTTTAATATTGATATATATTATTACGCTTATTTTTGGCATAGGGTAAGGCGTCGTATGAGATGAATTGAAAGAAATATAGAATACCAAGTCTCCTTTATATATTAATATATTTTGGTATGCTCCATGCATCAAAATAAATGTAGGTTCTTAAATATGTATATCATTTAATTTGATTATTTCGCGGAATGAGGTTTTATTTATGTTTTATGGTACTTTTGCGTTTTTTTTAATGTGACACTCCCACGCCTCATATGAGCAGGTAAAGCGGCAGGGTACACAGACTACATTGGTTCTACAAAGCGCATCGGGTGCCACATCATTGAACAAGAATCCTTTTACGTTTTGTGTGTGTGTGTTGACGTGTAACAGACAGTTGACGTCAGTGTCAGTCAGTGCATACAATCCGCTCCAAATGCTGCTTTGCTGACCACAACACTCAGGTGTGTTCTTGAGTTCGATCCCTGGCTGGTAGCCGATTAGAAATAAGAAATGTTTTTGTAAGGCACATAATTGTCAAAAGAAACAATAAAATATATTTCTACGCTCCATTTCTTTTATTACACACACAAATATTACAAATTTAAAGGTGTTTTGTTGTGAATATTTATTATATTGTAAAAATTTAATGGAATCACCAAAGTTATATTTGAAATTGTATAAGAAATGTACTATATTTGAAAATGTGTATGAAATGGTAAGGGCGAAATAGGTTTCCGGGTTTAAAGAAATCGAGGTTGCTGTTTATTTTCCTGCAATATAGTGGTCTGTGCCAACGCCCTTCAATCTTAGTCGCTTCAGTTCCTCTGGGAACTACTTGGGATAGGACTTAAGTTAAGTGATTTTCTATGTTATATTTCTAATCACTCATACACTGAGTTCATTACATACATATTGTTACGAAGACGGGTTGAAATGTTTCTCGATTTTTCCACAAGTTAGAGACGTTTTGTGATTTATGTAAGTAGTTTTTATAAAACTTATCGAACTTATATATGTATTTGTAATATAACGACGTAGATATACATACCGGCAACAGTGACAGCAGTGTGAGTGCAGTTTTATTAAATTACCTAGGAAACACATACACTCGGTTATCCCAACAAAAAGTGTATCAATACTTTATAAAGGTACTGTCAATCAACTACTTATATTGGAGATTCTTCCGACACATCCCAAATTACTGAGTAAACTAAAAATCTATCCGACACATTCTATGAATCATTTTTAAAATACCCTCACATTCTTTTGTCCACAAAAATAGAAACATTCAAACACGTCAGTCAACACCATTGTTAAAATTGATTTTTGGGAACTGACATCTGACTGCGGCACTATTGCCATACCTAGTAGACCTATTGGCTTGGATACAAGGATTTTGGACCTATTTATTTTAATATAATCTTTTGATATAATCCTACATTAGGTTTTCAGTAGAAACTATAATAATGGATTGCAGTAAGTGTTTAAAAATTGCACCTGATACGGAGAGCATCAAATGTACCTCCTGCCTAGCATGGTTGGGTCTCTAACAGTTGATCAATTGCTCGGTGGATCTGCGGCTGCCTCTGGCGTTACAAATAATGATCGATTCTACGTCAATCCTTGAAAAACAAAATACTTTTCAGTAAGGTCAGGCGACTTGCAAAGGAAAAAGTGGTACAAGTATGCATGGATAAAAAACTGTTGTATTTTTGTTTGAAGCTAAAGCCACCCAAGTGCGATCCAATGATGATCTAGCCAAAAAAGTATGACTATAATCCCGTTTTTATGGTTTACATATATTTTATATTGTATTCAAATATTCTTAATTTTTTGTTAGTATCTTGATCTTTATATATTAATTTACCTAATCTCATCTGGTCATCCTCTCCAGATACCTTACTACAATCTGCAAATACTGAATCATCTAAAAAGTTGTTGCATACCATGTCTTTTATGAATTTGAAACAAAATAATGTTATCCACAATAACATTGGGCGGCTCCTGGACTTAGTCCTAAAAACACTTCCCGGGTGTATTGATTTCTCCGATGAGCCTTTGCTTGGTCCTGTTCCTCATGACCCGCCTTTAGATATTCTTAGTACTGTTAATAGGTTAACTGTCATGACATCAGCCATTTTCAATCAAATAATTTTTTTTAAATTCAGATTATGACTTAATAAATCATCCTATCGATAAGGTAGATTATAGATTATATTAGTAGACACTACTAGCCTCGTCCCATTCTGAAGATGCTGTTACCGTCTTTTACTAAAAAATAAATCCAATTATTGCTGCTTACGTACCATTCTCTGAACCTAAATTCTGAGTATCCAGTTTTGTTTAGCTGAGCGTTGATTAGAGCTCTTAATCGTAAGGAGAAACTCTGATGTCGGAAGACCTACAAAGGCTTGCTCGACTATCAAGAGTTTTCTGTATTAAGGGCGCGTGTTAAAAGTTTTATGAATCTATATATAGTCTTTGTTATAATCGCTTCATAGAAGGGATTGAACTATCCCTAAAATGTAATGTCAAACATTTTTGGAAATACACGTCTACTCAAAAACAAAGTAATTTAGGATACCCTAAACTAATGAAATATGGCAGCATTTCATTCAACGATCCCAAACATATAGTTGAGTTGTTTTCACATTTGAACCTCAAACTGTCTCGGATGGAGACGCCGCACTCTGTACAAAGTTGAAGAGAGCCTTTCCAGTGACTCTCAGATCTTTGTGCATAATTTGTATTTCGATGAAGACGAGATCAGCAAGGAACTATATTTGCTTGATCCAAGTAAAGGTACTGGTCCAGATCAAATTAGACCAGTTTTTCTGAAGCATACACATCGTTCATTGTGTGTCCCTTTACAGATTATATTCAATAAGTGTATATCCAGTGGCACTTTTCCTGATTGCTGGAAATTATCATATATAACGCCCATCTTTAAGACTGGTGAAAGGATTTCGAAAATTACCGACCGATTTCAATACTTTCTGCAATCTGTAAGGTCTTGGAAAGATTAGTTCCTTCCTTGGGCCGTTGCTCTTTTCTTTATTTATCAATGACATATCTAAATGTTTTTTACACTGCAAGTACTGTTATACGCAGACGACTTTAAGTTATGTAAAACGGTAGTTGCACTTTCTGACGTGGAACTTATTCAGGAAGATCTCGATAGGCTAGATGACTACTGCAAAATAAACAAATTATTCTTAAAATACAGTAAATTTCAGCATATCGTGTTTACAAGGAAAATACAATCACGGTCAACTTCAACCTTGGATACCATTCCCATGAACGTGTGGGCTCTGTAAGGGATCTTGGAGTCCTGCTTGACTCCAAATTATCCCTAGATAAGCACATAGGCTTGATTATTAATAAAGCCTACCGTATGTTGGGTTTCATAACGCACCAAACCCTTCAAAGACAAAACCACATACATTCACCTCTATGAGACGCTTGTGCAGTCTCAGTTGGAATACGCCTGTCCAATCTGGAATCCCTACTACGCTATATATGTCACACAACTAGAGGCTGTATAAAAGAATTTTTTACGTTTTTTAAATTGTTGCATGAATGGTGGTACAAGGTACTTTAAAAAAAATATAATTTACTTTCTAAGAGTACTAGGCGTAATTTGATAGATTGTGTCACTATAAGAAAAATATGCGTACATGAACTAACTTTTTCAGATCTTCTCGAACCCATAACATTAAATGTTCCTGCCAGATCTCTACGCTCGCACAGAACCTTTAACCTTCCGACTCCCAGAACCAACATTGGGTTCCGCGAGCCTCTTCACAGGATGTGTTCTACTTTGGATTCTGCTACTAATATCGATCTTTTTAGCACTCCCCTACTGCCTCATTTAAGAATAGGTTAAAACAACTATGAAAGTCTCTAACCCGTGTATCTTTCTTCTTTATTATGGCTCTAGAAGCCATGTATGTTTGTTGTTCTCCTATTTATTCTATTTTAAATTTTGTATTGTAATGTCTACTTAAATATTTTGTATTGTACTGTCTACTTAAATAACATTCTACTGTCATGTTTTGTTTTGTTTTCCTTTATATCTTATTCTTTTATCAGTGAAACTTTTAGTGAATATATCCAATGTGTTAATTTTATGTTTTATTTTTTGTTTTTTACTTTTACGGATTTATCTGTTTTGTTTGCTAAATTAATAAATAAATAAAATAAATAGGTGTTAGCGAAAATTATTGTGCACACCTACGATTTTCCATTCCCACAAAATATAATTTCATTAAAGAGAAGTGTCAGCCAAGCAGTTACATGCGGTTTTCAATCTTGAGACTTTTAAACGAAACTAGTACAAGGAAATCGACATGTGGTCGCGCCAAAAATATACATATACATATAGGCATATATATAATATATAGACTAAAGATTTACCAATAGCTTGTTTGCTAAACTAATGTTATCAACCAAAATCAAACAGCGTGCCCCTCCGCTCCTCTCGACTATTTTTAATACTAAAATATGAAGTATAAACCTTTAAATGTTAATTTCTTAAGTCGAAATTTTGTACAACGATTTAAAGCGAACAAAACTCTCAGTATTTCGGCATAATTTCAACCCTTTCGTATTTAACTTTACGGAGAATTTAAATAGAAATTATTCAAAGCCATTTATAACGTTTATCAATAACGAAATGCCAACAAAAATATGTTCTAACTTCTAGAATTTGAATAAAATAAGCTAATCCTTTAAGCAAATGCGAAAAGTATTTATTTTATTTAAAGGTATTTTAAAAAACCTCAAAAAATGAGAAAAGCTAATGTACAATTATATAAAAATGACAGATTCCAAATTCAAATTTATATTTTGTTAATTTTCAATTGTAACAGCATTTATGGTTAGACTAAGTATAGTTATAGTAGTATGTATATTATGTATAGTATGTATTACAAGTCTTTTTTCGTTATTTGATGTTGGTCATGGTCATTACAACATATCTTGTTGTGTTGTTGTTTCCATTTCGGTTAGAAACGTCGCGTATTAATTATTGCGACCGAATAAGTGCAACGCGCTGACGCAGCGCCGCGATCGCGTTACGATGAATCGTTGACCTAATATTTGTTATTGTGTAATAAATAAAGGCGAGGTTTTGTCTTTATAATTTTAATTATTATATTAAATTTATGATGTCATCTCCAAGTGTTTTTGAAATTATAACCCAAAACGAGCAATTTCTAGTGGCTGAACTGAAAAAGGAAAGAGCCCGATGCTCGGACCTGGAAACTATTGTCTATCAACTGAAGGAACGAATAGCTCAGCTCGAGAAAAAAATAGAGCAGCCCTTAACACAAAGGGACGAGGCAGCCGCTGAATCAATTCAGTATGAGACGGACGAAGAAGAACTGGCTAAAGAAACGGAATGGGTGCGACAAAAAACCAGAAAGAAAAGGAAACTAAATACCTCCCCATGAAAGAAGTTACTTGTAATAAAGTAACCAAAGAAAAGCCTAAAAAGGAACCCCTTCCACCCCCGATTATTGTCGAAAATGTAATTGAATACCAATCATTCTACGATTCCTTACTTAAAAAAGAATTGAATAAAGACTCGTTCACAGTAAAAATGCTTAGAAATGGATCGGTGAAGATTAACACCAATAGTGAAGCTACCTACAGAGTGATCACAAAACATCTTAAAGAAGAAGATGCCTCGTGGTTCTCTTACGAAAACAAGCAGAGCAGGCCAATAAGAGTAATGGCAAAAAATCTTCATGCTTCTTGCAAGCCTGAAAGGATAGTTGAAGACCTTACTCGCCAAGGATTTAAAATTTTAGACGCAGCCGTCAAATATAGCTGGAAAACCAAAGAACCGCTTAACATGTTTATTCTGTCTTTCCACCATCAGGAAAACATAAAAAATATCTACGAAATAAAATCCATACTTGGCTGCAAAATTGATGTACAGCCACTGAAATCACCGAAATTGATTCCCCAATGCAAGAGGTGTCAGGCTTATGGGCATACACAGAAATACTGCTCCAAGGAGCCGAGGTGTGTGAAATGCACTGCAAAGCATCTCACAGTCGATTGTAACAAGCCACAAGACGCGAAACCGAAGTGTGTTCACTGTGGTGAGTCACATCCAGTTAATTACAGAGGCTGTGTAGTAGCAAAAGAATTACAGAAAATGAGAAATGTCTTAAAATCAAAATCAATGATAGAAACGGACAAATCGGTAAAACCAGCAAAATTAGTTTCCAAAACTGTTTCCTTTGCCCAGGTAACTAAAGGTCCTAAGACTCCATCCCCAACACAACAAAATGAGATAGCTAGCACAGGCATGGATGAAAAGATTAACACCATACTTTCATTATTGACATCCTTTGATGAAAGACTTAAAACACTAGAAAGCGGCACCAAAATAGCTGCTCCCAAACGTCTTAAGCAATAATGGCTTTAAAAATAATGGCATGGAATGCTAATGGGCTTTTAAAACACCAAAGAGAACTTCAAATAATTCTTAAACATGAAAACATTGACATCTGCTTGGTATCGGAAACACATTTTACCAGGGAGTCATACATTCAATTTAAAGGATATAATGCCTACCATGCCCTTCACCCAAGTAATAAATCCAGTGGGGGAAGTACAGTTATAATAAAGGATAGCTTAAAACACCATGAGGTCTTTAAATATGAAAAAGAGCATATACAGGCTGTGGCTGTGAGCCTATCAATGAAGCGGTATCCATTAACAATATCATCTATTTACTGCCCACCAAGACATGCACTTAAGTACGACCAGTACAAAACCCTGCTAGAAAGTCTTGGAAATAGATTTGTGTTGGGAGGCGACTTCAATGCAAAACATACCTACTGGGGATCAAGATTAATATAGACCAAAGGAAAAGAACTGTTCAATGCTATGAAAAATTTGAGATGTGATGCAATTTCCACAGGAAGGCCCACATACTGGCCAACAGACAAGAATAAAATACCAGATCTTATAGATTTCTTCATATTTAGAGAAGTATCACCAAATGTTCTCCAAATAGAGGAAGCCTATGATATGAACTCAGATCACTCACCAATCTTACTCACAATTGACGAAGACCCTATAAAGCGAAAACTGAATCCATCTCTCGTGAACACGCATACGGACTGGGACAGCTTCAAAATTTATCTTGTCAATATGGTAGACCTTAGAGTACCTTTAAAGACTGAGGAACAATTAGATTTAGAAGTCAATAGATTTACAAAGAACATCCAACAAGCTGCTTGGAGTAATACTCCAAAATTTAAGAAAAAGGTACAAAACAACTACTTCCCAAAAGAGATTAAAAATTTGATAAAGACAAAATGAACTCAAAGAAAAAGGTGGCATTCCACAAGATGTCCAGAAGACAAAAAACATCTGAATAACCTCACTAAACAACTGAGGAGAGAGATTAAAATACATAAAGATACTTCAATAAAGAGATACCTAAACCAATTAACTTCTGATGGTTCCACCGATTACTCCATCTGGAAAGCGATAAGAAATATCAAAAAACCTACAACACATATTCCTCCCTTACGAGAGTCTAATGGGAATTGGGCTGCAAGTAACATACAAAAAGTTAAGAGGTTTGCTGATCATCTAGAAAATATATTTCAAATCGATGAAGAAGATTTACTTAACTTCGAAGAAATAACGTCAGAAGAGCTGAACATCCGTCTAGTCACACCAAAAGAGGTTTTAAGTGAAATTAAATGTCTAACTAAAAAGAAGGCACCAGGTTTTGATCTAATTACGGGTGAAGTCCTTCAGCATCTCCCCCGTAAAGCCGTAGTTAAATTGACAACCTTAATTAATGCCTCATTTCGACTTCAATATGTTCCCAATATGTGGAAAGTTGCGGAAGTTATAATGATTCCCAAGCCAGGAAAACCTCCACACGAAGTCACGTCTTACAGGCCAATCTCACTGTTACCTGTTATAGCAAAGCTATTTGAGAAAATCTTTCTCAAACGTCTTAACCCTATTATTGTCAAAAAGCAGCTCATACCAGATTACCAATTCGGTTTTAGAGAAAAACATTCTACCATAGAGCAAGTACATAGAATCACAAATAATATTGAAAAAGCACTAGAAGAACAAAAAGTCTGCTCCACTGTCTTTCTGGATGTAGCTCAAGCATTTGATAAAGTGTGGCATCGAGGACTTGTTCATAAATTAAGGAAATTACTGCCTCGTCAATTTTCAAATATCCTTGAGTCATATTTAACACAAAGAATGTTTAGAGTACGACAAGATGATGATTATTCAGAACTAAAAGAAATAAAAGCTGGGGTGCCGCAAGGGAGTGTATTAGGTCCGGTCCTGTACCTCTTATACACATGCGATATTCCTGATCTAAAAGATAACGTTATCGCGACCTTTGCCGATGATACTGCTATCATGTCTACGGCGACTACTGAAAAGGAAGCGGTAGTAAAATTACAAAAAGCCATAAATATTGTTGGCTTGTGGACCAAAAAATGGGGGATAAAAATAAATCAGTCTAAATCAGTTCACATAAACTTTTCCAACAAAACATCAAATTACCTGCCAGTATATATTGATAACGTCAAAGTGCCGTTCCAAAATTCAGCTAAGTACCTAAGTATGACGCTAGACACCAAACTCCGATGGAAGGTCCATGTTAAAAAGAAACGCGAAGAGTTGGATCTCCGTTACTCTAAATTGTACTGGTTGCTCGGAAGGCATTCCACGTTATCAGTACAAAATAAATTATTGATCTACAAACAAGTCCTGACACCTGTATGGACTTAAGGTTGCCAGCTGTGGGGCTGTACCAGTAATAGTAATATCTAAGTAATCCAACGATTCCAAAACAAAGTGCTCAGGGGAATAGTCAATGCTCCCTGGTACATTCGCAATTACGACCTCCATCGGGACCTTAATGTAGAGGACGTCACCACATTAATAAAAAAGGCTGCTGGAGCACACGAACATAGGCTCCACCATCACGTGAATGTCGAGGCTATTCAACTCCTTGATACCACTGACCTAGTGAGAAGATTGAAAAGGATAAAACCATTTGAGCTAGTGAATTAGTGTTAGTGTACTTTAATATTAAGTGCTAAACAGTGAATGAAAAAATGAAAACACAAGAACAGAGTGTCTTCCCTTTAATAGAGACTATAAGTAGCGTTATTGGACACTTACTTATTACAATCCTTTTTAGTAAATTAGGTTAGACTTAAATTACTTATTAGTCTTAAATTAGGCTAGATTGTAATGTTCCATGATGTCGTAGTAAAGACACATGTATAAAAAAAAAATATCTTGTAAAAATATGGTGCTAGACCTTAAATTGATGGTGTATAGCATGTTTAATAAGCCATTGAATCCAGCATTCGTTAATAAGAGTTATCCGCGAGGGTCGTCTTGACCCTATCAAAACTAGAAGTTATTATAAAGTAATTCTGGTCCGAAATACCCATCAATATAGTATTGACGAAGTTGCAGGCAACTTTAATTGGATCCTGACTTCTCGCGCCCTCGGGTCACGCCAAACTTACAACTTGAGAAATGTATCCAAAAACTTTTAATGTAATTTCAACGTTTTTGTAACATTTATTTAAGACAAACAAGTGATACAAATCAATATTTCTCTGAAATTTTTACTAAATTTTGCCAAGATAGGTGTTACAATAAATCTTAAATTTAAATAAATATAAAACAGTAAAAATCTTTTCAAATAAATTTAATGTTTTTTGTAAAATTTTCGGTTTTCTCTATTAAATATTGTTATCACCTAAAAGTACATCATAAATATTCAATGACAAACCTCAATAATAATATATTTAAAAAAATATGTTATATTTTTTTTAGACTGTGGCACAGTTTTAGCGCATGCGCGATGTTGTGTTAAGTTTTGGCGCAAATCATAGATTTATCCTTTGTAATTGGTTTTCTAGTAGAGTTTTTTTAGTCTTTATTTTACTATATTAGTTGAAGAAACTGATCGAATAATGGGATTGATTTCAGGGCTAGGTTGCGGTGGTAAAATAATTTCGTAGGTAAGCGAAAAATAAGATTATTGAAAAGAAACAACATTCATAAAAAATCTACCTGAACTATTTAGCAATTATGCGAAAGTAATTCAACTAAATCGTTTAAGTCGAAGTTCTCAACACGTTCTATATTTATTGCGGTTTAAATACTAAATGGAACTAAGTTTGCGTTTAATGATAATTGCCTATATGAAACTTTAAAAGTCCTTGCTATATTTAAAGTACCTACTTTTGCTTGCAATTCATGTTCTACTTTCATTAAAACAATTTTTTAAAATTTTATTCATTATGACATTTGAGAAAATGCTTATAATGATTAAATTGCTTCGGTATTGAGTATAGTTTTAAGTGTTAGGTTATATAGAACCGTATACTATATTTAGTATCATGAAATGTCAAACCATTTTTACAAGTCAAGTGTGAACTGAGTTCGTTGTGAATGCAGTGGAATG
This sequence comes from Pieris brassicae, assembly GCF_905147105.1. NCBI lineage: Eukaryota > Metazoa > Arthropoda > Insecta > Lepidoptera > Pieridae > Pieris > Pieris brassicae. The sequence continues at coordinate 16,678,053 of NC_059670.1, read as the reverse complement.
TATAGGACATATTTATTCAAAGTATTATATATTATTTTGACATAAATTAAAGCGATCTAGATATTGAATCTTGTTGGATAATCTATAGACAATTACGAGAAACATAGATAACAAATATGTTTTTTTACTTGCCTTTCTGCTTTGTATGACGTGTAATTTTCTTTGAAACTTTTACTTAATATAACCTATATACCAAAATTTGTTTCCTAATTAAACACTAATATGAATAACATAGTGTGGATGAAGTGGGCTCAGTACTCCATTTATCTGTTGACAGGGCTTCACTGTTTGCGGTGTGATCCAAATTTCCATTATTCAGTGTTTGGTTACACGAACCCTATCGCCTCGCATAATTATAATAAACCAGCGAATAATACCAAACATATCTTTGAATAATAAAATAATTATAAACTTCGTCATATATGTACCGATTACTTGTTATATTATATTTATTGATTATTATAATAGATACAGAGTGATAGAAAGTTTAATCTCAAATCAAGGGCATTTAACGAAAGAGAAGAACTGGCAGTAAATGTAAATTTAGACGCATTATTTTTCACTGACGTACATAAGTATAATGACGTTCGTAATATAATTTACCCATTATGAATTAAACTAAAAAATATATTTTGATCGGATTTTTTAATTAAAAGTTAAGCAAAACTGGGATAAATAAATATTACATTTGATTTCCCTTTAATTTGACTACGTGAAAATATCATTTTTATTATTATAAATGTTTTAACTGCTTTAAATTAAAAAAAGCAATCGCCTCTTAGGTAAAATTGAGTTCACGCTGGAATAAGACAAGATATATTTTTGAATAAATTCATAATTCGTACACATATTATGACCGCCTATAATTACTTAAAGTATACATAAAGACGATACTAGTTTGAGGATCAAACCTCTCAGTCTCATTCGCCTCGCGATCCACGATCGAGTTCAACATAATACGCAATTCCGTGAAATTGCCATTCGCCTTTGACAGTAACTACATCGGGCTTAATGTCAAGTAGAATCGTGAACTTATTTGCTTTCCGCACGTCGGGTAATGGGATCTGGAATAAGCCGTTCCGCGTACTCATAAGCTTCATCCCTTATATCCATTTAGCTTAAATATGGCTTATGTAGCTGACGACTGATTTCATATTATTTCAACATATTGTTAAAATAGGTGACGTTCGACTTTAGGATGCTTCAGTCAGTAATCTAAAGCATTCGCAGAGGTATATATGTCGCAGCCAACTAGCTTAATTAGCCGTTCAATTACCAGCCTAGCCGCTTAACTAAACGGCGCCGTTTAACTAGCGGCCTGAAAGATTGGACAGTTGATCAAACAGTTAGGCAAATGACTTGGATCGAAGGCGTTTCATTACTTGCCTAGTCTGTTGACTATTCATTTAACTTTAATTCCCTGCCACTCTCAAACTCGAAACGAAACTCTTAAAACTGTCAATTTGGCGTCGGCGTATTGATGTTGTTTACCAAAGTTTCATGAAATACAAGAAGTACAATGGAAGAGTGTATTAGTTGTATTAGTTCATCTTTTTTATTTCTGCCAAATTATGACTCTATCATACGAATGGCATAAGAATTAGCCAGCCTAGTACAAACACTACGGCGGAATATCTTTCAGGCCGTTAGTTAAACGGCGCCGTTTAGTTAAAAGACTAGGCTCTTAATTGAACGGCTAATTAAGCTAGTTGGCTGCGACATATAAATAGCAATTCTGTTCCTATATTTTCGTTGCTATATATTTATACAAATAGGGACCCCTACATCATAGCCTAACAGGCACGAAATCAGGCTGGCGTGTGACTGAAAAGCTAAGCAGCAGAGGAGTGGCGAAATCTCCCCTTTTCTAAAAAGGCACTTTGTTAACTTTAAGGTTTGGTGTCTCCCACTGGGCCCGGGCGACAACTACTCCCGAAATATCCTCATAATATTAATGGGCTTGTCGGGGCCCGCTACCCGGTGCTAAGCGTTACCTCCGCGTCAGATTTCGAACCCTAGACATTCGAGTTTATTTTATAGATTTAACTTTAATTCAAATATGTAAGAACTATCGATATACATAATTCCAAAGAAATAATAAATTTGTTACTGAGTACATAAACTTAAACAATCTTTAAAACATCTATGTACAACGATTATATAAGCATAACTTTATATTTTACGGAAAAAGCTTTTTGTTTTATTGTAAGAATCCGTTCTTGATCGAGTGGAAATTGTAACACATTGTCCACAATGTGGTAAAGATAGATTGTTAATAACGTTAAAAGCCGGTAGGCCTCGATAAATTCATTCTCAATTCCTACTCTATATTGATAACGCGTCGATTTTACCTTTGAAAGCACAAAAAACACAAAGAAAAATTACTTTCCCAAGCTTTTTAAAACAGTTTATGAGTTTATACAAAAAGTTCCCGAATAGTTCCTCCAGTTATAATTTTAAAAATATTTTTTATTCGTATACAGTTTCGCGGATGATGTTTTAACTACAATACGTATACAATTTTTTTTTAAATAAAATAACTAACTATCAGCATTAGTCACTTGTTAGTTCTGGAAGCGACTCTCATATACTATTATATTTAGATAAAGAGTACATCATATACTATCTTCAATTTAAGACGCTTTTAAGGAATAGGACATATCTTGTCCACATTGTGTAAAAACAAATGAAATTCTTCACGGAGCGGGAACATCGTATTGGCTGTTAGACAGTATTCACGTTTTATAGCTGAAAATGGGGATGTATTGAGGATACGTGGATAGTGCAAATCATGTAAAATACCGACCGTGTACTGGGTAATCTTGATAAACGTTATAGTGGATTTATAAAGAAATTTTTCAAACGAATTCTTACCCCAAAGATATTTACCGTCGCGTATATTACATTACTGAGATTCAAGTTAAGTTTCGCTCATAAAATTACTGACTTTACAGCAAATTAGAGTCAACTAGCGGGAATAAGATTAAGAAGATATTGTAAATACATATATTTATATTACAATCCAAAATTTTATAATTTATTCAATATTTCAATTAACATGTTTAACATGCAGTAAAAGTGGAAAACTGTACATAACGAACTTCCTTCCCTAAACTTCTTCTAGATTTTTATTCCCAAGTTATAGCATGAACATTTAATGTAAAATAATGAATCCTTTGATATCAAAAACACTTTACGAGCAATACATAGTAATTTTTCTACGGCGTAGCACATTGATAGCTTATGCATCGTAACATATTTAAATCAACCTTACTCTCCCATCTATGTCACCTTTTTGATAACAGACAATTTGAAAATGTATGCAATATGAAACATAAGAAAGGCGATATGTATTACCTTCAAACTCAATTTCATATGAAATGGAAACGGTTATGTAAAACTATTTAAGTATTGTACCCAAAAATCCCCTGGGTATAAGGGAAAGAATCAGTCCTGCTTAGTATGAATTGACATGGGGTCCCGAACAAATTCAATTTCTGCTTCGCTTTATTCATAATTCTGACATTTCTATTTCAATCGTTCCTTCGTGTTACTAAACACTACCCTACATAAGTGCGATTATTAAACAAAAAAGTGCGTTCGTACAAAGTACACGTGTCAGAAGTGAAACTTCTTTGTAAATTAATTATTACTAAGGTAAAAGCCCCAATAGATAATGATGTACCAGTATATGATCACTCCATGTATTTGTATATTTATATTCACATAGTTTACACACTGTGTACGTACTAATGATAAAATAAATAAATAAATCTGCGTTTAGTGTACAAGACGTTATGTGACAAAATTACCACCATAGAGTTCTAATATGTATACAAAACAACTACATCAACGCGACGTTCGCCCTTTTTCACTTTCTTTCAATCGGTCTCAGTAGCTCTCTCCCTCCCTCCCCGACAAAAACACTGCACATCTTCGTGACGCTAATATTAGCATTAATAATATTATTATTATTGTGTTTCATACGTAAAAAAATTACCCTCATGCGTCTAAAGAAGTTTCACTTCTAAAACGAAAGATAATACGATGACGTGTTGCGTTTGATTGTAATTGATTTCTTTTTTCGTGTATTCTTAGCGATTAAAAAGAGTGGCGGAAAGCTTCTTGCCAGTTCTTCTTGCCCGCTCTACGCCCTTGATTTGCGAACTGGTACGAACGAGTAAATGTAAATTTACAATTAATTTAACTTCTTTTCTGACATTCATAAGTGTACTTGTTTACCTATATGAATAACGTTATTTTGAGTTTGAGTTTGATTATTTTCAATAAAAAATAATAGGAAACCATGGTATCTTGAAAGCCGAAATTGAGCTCGGCTGAATATCACATTTTATGAAAGATACGAAACAAAAATCAAAATGGAAAATATTACAGCAGCGTTTACAAGACAAGCATAAAATAAATAAGAAAGAACATTTATATAACGTCTTGTAACACCTGGAAAAGGTAAGTTTAAATTACTTTTGAACTTTTATTTAATTTATTGAAAACGTTTGCATAATGTTGATTTCGTCTGGCGAATCCTGAACGGCTAAGTAATGAAATGCTTTTAGAATATTAGTCCCTTGTGTGAGTATTTTTAAGTAAAAGCCTTTTGTTATTTTAAATAAATTATGTTAAGACAAGTGGCACTACAATCTTTTAGGCCTCGGATTTCTAAATCTGTTTCGTGATTATTAATTTTTCTTTATAGACAAGTAGATGATCAGTCTACTGTACCTGACACACGCCGTCGTTTTTATTAGATCTAGGGCTTGACGGTTTCCTCGTGATGTTCTCCTTCACAGTACGAGCGAGTGTTAATGCGTACAATCCATTGGGGCCGGGAATCGAACTTACGACTTCAAGGATGAGAGTCGCACGCTAGATCTACTATATAATCTACAACACTCCTTGATTTGAATAATGATTCTTTACAAAAAAACGTATAGACACAACACGTAAAATTGCGTCTAGTAATTATATAGAAGCGGTATAAATGGAATACATAAATAACAGAGTAGCGAGCCACAACACCCATTTCGCCACGTACGATAAAGCACGAAACTAAGTACTGTACAATTACGGCAATAGTTTGTGAGATATTATGGAACTGTTAGAGATGAATGCAGTTGAGAACTTGAGAATAATAGGTATAATTTTGCTTGTATTTTTTAAGAGTCATTCGAGTCAGATAGCAATAACTGAAAAATAAAAAAAAACCCAAATCTTTGTGTCAGAAAGGTAAATATGCTACATGTACTTATACTATTTAAAAATTCTTATTTATAAGTTAAACAATTGTTATGTTTCTTAATTCTATATGTGTAAATGATAAGAATTTCTACACATATTTCTTTAGAGGAAAGTGTCGTTAAATTTAGGGTCATACATTATTTTATTAGGCTGTTGTTGACAACATACTATACTTGAGTATATATTAACATAATGATATTTTTTTTATTTTAAACAGCATATACCTTCGATATATATAAGTTTTGTAAAGATGTTCTTGTATCAAGCATTGCCTAATAATCAGCTATACACGGTCGTGTATTTTTTTACTCGAATGCCGTTTTTATTCAACGCAACAAAATCGGAATGGAGTATTAAAGTACTTTGAACTAGCAAATTTTATGCAAAGTTCACGATAGAAATAGTAACATTGTAACTGCGATGGGGCAGAAATAGCTTCTGTAGTTACGAGATTGTCTAACCCCTGTTGGTAAACTTTAGTTTTAATGGCCAATATTAACTTTAACAAGGTATTGGACACGGTTGAGAGAGGGATATTTGTTGAAAGGTCTTAGAGACTTTGGTCGCATTGTGCAACGTGGATTAAAAATATTTAATAAAAATTACTTAAATATCAATATAAAATATATAAATAATAATAAAATTAATAATGCTACAATGTTCATTTTTATACATCTTAGTTCATGGAAGACTATTTTGTTATTATTTCTTCATAGTAGTTACGACGTCTATATAAAATTACACACCTTGCCTCGAATTGGTTTCAAAAGCATATTTTTTATATATGTTCTTTCTTACACATACATTCCAATGTTTAAACTTATTCCAATTGAAGAATTACGTCAAAAATCGTAAAATTTACTACCGTGAATGACTATAACAGATTAAAATTTATTTAAACATTTAAAGAATTAACCTTTGAAAGGATTAAAAGATGAACTTAATTCAATTTAACCGACTAATCAACTGAAACCGCAACCATTAAGTCTATTATATAAAAGTTAGGCATCGTCGAACAAAGTTGGAATGAATACTTCATAAGCTTCGCTAAGCGAGATTACATTTTAGGGTAGGTGTGACATAAATCTCTGTTACGGTGCTTTTCGTTGGATAACTTATTACATATAGCTTTTGACTGTCTTGTTATAGTACGCCATACAACTACAATGTTTCTTTTGTTATTCCAAATACGTTACGCGATTCTTTTGTTTTAAAATTAAATGACAAACAGTTTGCTTTCAGATAAATGAGAAATGAATGAACTACGTCGAACATAATGTATAAACAAAAAAAACAAAAAAACGACGACACGGAAAGACGCTTCTTCCAAATTAATGACTTCCATTTTTAATAAACTCGAGATTTCCTTGTTGGATTTCAGACAATTTCATATCCCCGTAATGAAGAGGGTGGTTTATGATGCAATATTGATTTAATTCTCTTTGTGAATGGAATTCCTTTTATTTGAACTTGAAATGTTTGTTAAGGAAGTACGTGTCCCTGGAACCTCATGAAAAAGCCATAATGTATTCAGACTGTGGTTAACGACCTTAAGCGAGTGATTGTTAAATGATAACTTTATCTAAAATGTTTGGAGAATTTATGGTGTAGCTTTATGGCAAGTTTCTCAAAGCCAACGTCTACGTATAATGTATTCACATTTAACGCAGAACCAAAAATGTACAATGTATATACATTTTTGGTTATGCGACTTATGTAAATTTAAACATTTTAGTTAATATAATTATAAGTGCAAACCAATTTAGTTTTTTCTTTTAGATCAATCGTACTATAATATTCTCGTTTCCGATAATGTCCAATAGGTACACTTATATTCTTTATAAGTAACATAAGTGTCACTTAGATTTAAGAACCATACAAGTCTAGTAACTTATTTCAAATAGTCTAGTATCGCAACTAGAACACAACACAACAAAAACCGCCACCGAACATGACTAGCGTGTTTTTTTTTTCATATAGATATATTACCTTAGTGATCAATTTACCAAATTCATGTTAAAGTAAGCAAAAAATGTATGTTTGGGTAAGTAGAAACTCAAAGCTGATGATCTTTATGTCTATGCAAAGTGACCTGAAGCAGACGCTGAACTATTGCTCCGTTTGGTAGTATTGAAATTTGACACAAATCGATTGATGTATCAACTGAATAAAGATAATACTTCATACATTCATTTACGCTGCATTTATTTACGCTGATACAAGTAAGAGATAAGGGACTTAATAAAAAGAGCGGAAAAACTATATTATATTACGTAATTGAAAACCTGTATAAATCTATCCAAACGAAAATGATTATTCCACAAGCATGAAATCTCCCTTCAAAACCTTCGTTACGGCACTACAATAAACAAAGATTTTCCAGACAAGTTGTGATTATACGGCATTACTTGCTCTATAGCGTGATAACGTTACTTTGGGTATAACTATAACAGTTTTCCGAGCTCATGTCCATAAGTTAGAGGGCCATGTGCTCGTAAACAAGCCGCGCACGTAAGCAATAAAAGAGAACTTCGGCGTGTTTAAAGTTTTATTATGGTTGTTCAAAACTCACGTCTGCTATCTTCACGTTATAAATTTCACTCATGAAATTTATTTATGGCTATTGTTGTTGAATGGTCGAATTTAATGTAGCATGTTGTTAATATTTATTGATAATAAAAAGTAATTTGGCCACTTATAGTTGCTTGAGATATTGAGTAGCAATTAAACAGGTGATAAATTTAAGCGCCACCTAGTCGGTTTTGTTCATACAAATATCGTGCAAAGATTTGTAGCATTTGGTGATAAAATGGCTTCGTTTGTTGGTTTTGTTTAACTTGACTTATATAACATATGTTAAAAGTAAACTTCATTTTATACTTTTTATACTTCAATGAAAAATATGATGAGGTTTAAATAACTTTAAATACAGTGCTGCGACGCTGTTACTCAAAGCTTAATATAAAATTGAAAGTTATTATTTGTAAGATACAGATTATCTCGTAGTATTTTCATAGTACAGTAACTATAGCTCATGAACATTTCAGCGCCCTACGAAAATACCAAGCATGTTTTCTGAAGAAACAATTTTAAAGATATCTGAGACTATATGAGACTAGGGTCTGGCCCTAATGCACTAATGATATTAGTTTATGACATGTGTGCTATATGCACACAAAAATATATATAAAGAAAAATATTAGTTAATATTCACTTTCCCAAGACAATAACTTATAAACGTACCCATCACAATCAATTCTGATTGTTTCAATAAATTATTCAGACACACGTTACGAACGATATTTCCAAATGTCGAATATCAAAAATATCAAAGAATTCGAAAAAACATCGAGCGCGTATCTCGAAGACTGATTGGCCGAGAAAATGAGCGATTTCCCTCGGGGCCTACAACTTACGATCTATGTGAATTGGGTGTAATATATGGCTGACGCAAGGTTAGACCAATTAATGAATCGCGATTTTTAACGACTTTCTTTGTTTAATGTATTTCGCGGTGATTGAGTTTTTTAAGTTAGTTGGCTTCAGCTCATCAGCTCGGCGTCTCGTACTTTCTTTTCTTCTTCAGCGAAAATATAAGTGCTCCTTTCACGACAAGGACATTTGCGTTCTTTAGGTAATTGGTTAACGTTAGCAATAATTAATAATTACTAGAGAAAATGCGATGTGTTCCCAGTCTTTTAACTGACTTTGAAATAATTTTTACAAAGTTTAGTTCAGTTGAAAAAAAAAATTCTGAAGATAAGAGGCGAGTTTCAAGTAAAGTTTTGTAGAGTTATGAGAAATGTTTAAAGAAATTAAGTTTTGATCTCGAGAGAGTTAAGTGGGCAATTTATTAAAACTTCTGCATTCTCGACTTGTGAGACTTGGAAAAATTTGAAAGGATTCGTTTAATGGGGTAATAACTGATGTTTATCGTCTTGGATTCTAAATATATTACTGGACGATTTTAATGGTATCCAATGTTATGTAAAGAAAAACTAGTGACAGTATGATGTCCTAACAATTACTTTGTGAATTAACAATTACTGGTTGTTTACTTGTATTACATATTACGTAAATATCCAAAGTTGTATAAGGACACACATATATCGAAAATGTAAAAATAAAAAAAAAACGCTTTTTATAACTAAAATTTTTGAAATGAAAACAACAATTATATAAAGTTTAAAATATTCGTAGATTATTTGAATCATACTGACACCTTCACCGAAGTAGTTCTAAATAGGTGAAGTTTTCGCAGGATCATTTGAAGGAGGTTTCAAATCAAGACCCGAATATTTGACGGGTTTTGTTTGTCTATGCCAAATATTTGCCCGATGTCCGACATGATCGGATTCTCAGTTAGCAATTTCAACTATCTGTAAACTCCTAAAATGAGGTCATCCTTACTTAAATAACGTAGTATTTACTTAGATTGAAAATGTAATAACAACTCGTATCGTAATCTTTGAATTACGAACGTCATAAAGGTTCTTCAAGAACGTAATTTAGACACACACAAACACATCGATTTCACGAAGATCACCAAATTTTGTCCATTATTAGCTTTTGCTTTTGCTTTTGGAAAGTTTTTATTGACTATGTCACATTTAAAACCGTCATCGTGGCCACGTTCGCTTCTGTGTCATATATTTCGTCATCACTAGAGTTTATGTTATTATTATAGATACAGATATTTAGGGTTAAAATGAGACTATATCGAGTGTAATGACGTTAATTAGTATATTTTTTTTTAAACCAATAGCAATGCTAGGTATAAATTTCGTACCATTAATCCATATACTATGTACGGGTTTGTAGACTTAAAGACTTTTCGAAATTTATTGGCAACAGCTATACTACGAACACCTACAAGTAGAAAACGTAGTTGATTCATCGCAATAATTCCCAATTGATCTCGCAATTTGCAATTTGCATTGTAAAAGCTCGCTTTTCTTTGACAAATCCCGTGAGTTTTGAGCGATTAGATTGCATAAACAAGCAGCAATAAGTAATCTGGATGCAGATGTGGCTTGCGGAGCTCCTGGTCCCACAGATAATGCTATTTACATTGCAGATTTACCTTTTGTCTCTGTGATCGCAAAAATTTGCATATGGATTATTTATAGTATTTTAATGTACTTTATATTTATTCAGACTAACCTCGTAAATAATGTAAGAATCTTATGATACTTTAACATTAACATAGATCAATTAATCAGACCTTATGTAACTACCTAACCAAATACAGGTGTGCCAATTCTCACTTCAATGATTTTACAGAACAGCGATAAAGCAGCCAGGAGGCAGCCTTGATGTAAACTGATTCCGCCGTGGTCACTCTCAATTCCTCTTCCTTTAGCGAGTTCATTGAGTCCGCCTTTTAAGAATTATTACGCTCCTAATAATGCTAATAATTAACGAGGAAATAATAAACACAGCAAAATTTCTAGACGATTTTTCATAAGAATGATGTACTATTTATGTAAGGATGTAGATAGTATTGTCTTTTGTTAAAATAGCTTTTACACATTAAAAAAAACTCTTTTTGAACGGATTAAAGCAATGTATTATTATTAAAACTTATAATCAAAAAGTGTTTTTCTTAAGAATGTAGATATCTGATAACTTAAGAGTTCATTTCAGCTATCATTACAATAGAAGCTCTATCTAGTTTATACGAAAGACGCCATTAGTTGAATCTCGGACTAAATTGTTTATAAATGCTTCAAGTAGTTTAGATTTAAGAAAGTTTTATCATTATCTGTGTTCCGAGACCACAGTGTGTTTTGTGAAACAACACTATATGCATTGAATTAATTGAATGTTGATTAACTAAGTACGTGTTTAAAAAATAAACAAACGGTACAAACGATCTTAAAGGTCGGTCGTGAAAACATACCACACACCAATTTAGTCAATGGCTACGTAGCCGTTTTGAGAAAAAATATATCAAATAAATATGAGGCATCTAAGAAATCAGCAAGATCTTCGTAGATATGGCGATTATTATTATAGCAAGTACCATATAAACTTCAGTGAAGAGTAAATCACTGTCCATTATGAGGGCAATTCACTCTTTAAGAACTTGTTGAAAGGCTTTTTTGATCTTTAGCTTTTTCTTTTCATGC